>NC_090074.1:2720597-2748097 GCF_038355195.1 Osmerus mordax | reverse complement strand
CTAATGAAGGGTCGTTACCAGACTTCCACAGAGCTTGTTAACAGCTCAGTACCAGCTGGAGATCCACTGTGCTATACTTGTGTTGGAGTGAAAACCTCCATATTGTCTTGTTTTATTACACTATTTCAGAGACTTGAGACTCCATAGCAACATGAAGTAATGTTGACACTAATGACACATTCTTAGAGAAAACAAAAAGGTTTTATTCATACAACCATACAGTATAAACCTGCCATTCAGGCCAAGTGCTCTCACGTTACACTTAGAAAGGACGACGAAACAAGTCAGTTACACGATAAAGAGCTGGAATCGAAGAAAATAACGAAGGCTCGTTCCGTAGTGACGGTTAGGACAGGAAGCGCTGGGCGGCCTTGCGGAGGTCGGAGGTCGTGCCGTGTTTGGCGAGCAGGTCGCGAGCCAGCGTCTGATTGGCCGCCCCGACTAGAGAGCAGCTCTGACTGAGGTAGAGGATGACCAGGCAGCTCTCCATGACGTCTGGGTGCTCGCTCTTCTGGACACGGAGAACAGGGGGAAAGGAGCAATAAAATAAAGCGATTACTGTCAGGAGAAAACTTCCTTTGTTTTTGTCAAACGGATTTTCACTTATTCCTTAATTTCCTTCACTCATTCATGCTTTCGTCACCTTCACGTCATCTGGCAGCCCCTCCAGCTCTTTGTGATGCTGGGAAACCATGGCGACCAGGGAGGGCAGGGTGTCGCCGCCAGCGCTGGAAAACAGGAAGATCAGACGTGGTGACCTCATCATGACATCACTACCATCCATTTAAATGTGTCGGGCCCAACCTCTATCTAGGTCTAACTATGTAGATGTTTTGACTGACATAAATACTCATGATGAACCTAGCAGTGAAACATGACCTACCATTGAGGAGCAGCTGTGGACTCCTGGCTGTCTGGCTGTGTGGGTTCCTGGGTGGTGGTGGAGGAGGGAGGGGAGGCCTGGCCTTCCCCAGCAGGGGGCTCCGTTTCCTGGGCGCGGCTGTGCTGGTGCACCATGGAGGCCAGTCGAAGCTGGATCTCAGCGATGGCTCTCTGGGAGGCCTGGTGCATGGCGTGGGGCTCCGAGAGGAGCAGGTCGCAGGCCGCCCTGCACCTCCCCTCCGCCCCCTCCTGCTGCTGGGGCGGCCGGGTGGTCACGCACACCCCGGGCGTGGCACTCGCGCACACTCCCGCGGGCTCGGCCAGGCCATTCTGCTTGACCACCGGCACCTCCTCCTTCTCCTCCTCCTTCTCTCCGTTCTGCATCTCCGGTGTCGCCGAGCCGTTCCGTATCTCCGCGAGGGAGCGAGGCCCGTCGGGTCCCTGGCTCTCTCCAACGGCCCTCCTCTTGGCGCTCAGGGCCCACCACAGCCCGTACAGCCAGTAGTAGCTGACGAAGGCCTCCAGGCTCTTGCTGGAGAGCCAGCCCGGCTCCTGGCCCGGCTCCAGGGACGAGGAGAAGCCCCGGACTGAGCCCACACCTGGGGGGGCAGAGAGCCCTGTTAGAGCCTGAAGATATGAGGGTGTGACGGAGGGGGGAGGTAGAGAGAGAGGGAGAGGAAGGGAGAGAGAGAGAGAGGTAGAGAGAGAGGGAGAGGAAGGGAGAGAGAGAGAGAGGTACAGAGAGAGGGAGAGGAAGGGAGAGAGGGAGAGAGGGAGAGAGGGGGAGAGGGGGAGAGAGAGAGGTAAAGAGAGAAAGAGACTGCGGCGTCTCACCTCGAGGGAAGAGCAGCGAGCAGGTCTCCGCCACCAGGGAGAACAGCCCCGCCTCCCTGGCCTTGGCCACGCCCCGCCACATCCCCTCCACTGCCGCCCCCTGGTCGCCTAGCAACCAGCTGAGGGCCGCGAGAGTCAGGTCCAGTGACAGGTGATTAAGGAGCTGAAGGGAGGGAGGGAGGGAGTAATCCCTGTTTATACAGTGTACACTTCCGAAAACATCAATGTGGACCACCCCCCTCTCCATCCAGCCCCCCCAGTCCAGCCCCCCCAGTCCAGCCTTTCCTACCTGCTTCAGGGGGATGTTGGGACTGGGCAGTGGGCTCTCCACAGCTCTCAGCACCTGCTGTAGGCCCTGCAGCTTCTCCTGGTCTCCCTCTCCCACTCCAAACTCCCTCCCCCAGACCTCCCTCACCCCCCCCAGGAGGCCGGCCTCCCCCAGAACGGGGGAGGCCCAGGGGTGAGAGGGGAGGGAGGCCTGGGGGACACCGTCGACCCCCGACAGGCACGCGCTCAGCATCTCAGTGGTGCAGAAGTGGAGGCGGTGGGCCTAGACAGAGAGAGAGAGACAGACAGAGAGACAGAGAGAGAGAGAGAGGTAGAGGGAGTGATGGAGACAAGAGGGGTAATGCAGAGGTCAGGGGTGAGGTGTGTGGAGGTCAGGGGTGAAGTAATCAGAGGTCAGGGGTCAGGTGTTTGGAGGTAATCAGAGGTCAGAGGTCGGGACTGACCAGCAGGCTGTGGTGTGTAGCGAGGACCTGCTGAGCTCCGGGCCAGTCGTGTGCGTGCGCCAGGTCCTTGGCGCAGCGCAGCGCGAGGGAGCGGGACAGCTCCGCCTCGCCCGCCACGCCCGCCAGGGCAGCGGCCGTCTTCAGAGAGCCCACGTCGTTCTTCTTGGCGATGACCTTGGCCGCGTCGAAAGGGGAGCCCGCCGCCAGATAACTGGGTGGTGAACCGGGCAGAGGGGCACACACACACACGCGTTAGCGCCCACACACACTCTTCTGCGCGTGTGTGTGAGATCTGTGATCTCCAGTCTTTAGATGGAAGTGGTCTCCAGAGAATCTGGGGAGGAAAGAGAGAGAGAGAGAGAGAGAAGAGAAAGAAGGGAGAGGGAGAGACTGTGTGTGTGTACCACTTGGCAGCAGTGGCGAGGTGTCCGTCCTTCTCCAGCTGGCCGGCCCAGAAGGTGTACAGGGTCTTGAGGACCGGGTCGTCCTCCTGCAGCCTGGCCTTGGCCAGGGCTATGGCCTCCCTGGAGGAACACACACACACACGCACACACACACACACACACACACACACACACACGCACACACAAGCACACACAAGCACACACGATAGAGGTTCCATTCAACGATTAGCGTGTGTATGTGAGTGTGTGTATGTGAGCGTGTGTATGTGTGTGTGTGTATGTGAGCGTGTGTATGTGTGTGGGTGTGGGGGACAGACCTGTACAGCTGGTGATCTCTCAGCAGCTCGATGGCCGGGTACACCTTGTGGATGGAGAGCAGGTGAGAGGCGGCCTTCTGGTACGACTCCTGCTGACACAGCTGCTTGACGTAGGCCTCCACCGTCCGACACCACACCTGATACCCCGCTGGGGTCAGAGGTCACAGGTTAACAAAAACCAGGCCAGGGGGTCACAGACCCACAAACCAGTCCCAGGGGCGGTCTTACCCATGGGAGCCACAGACAGCAGGTGGTCGTTGAGCTCGCCCTTCTCCGTGGCGACCTGCAGAGCGCCGGTGATGTCACCAGACCACAGCCTGAGGTAGACCACACAGTCGTAGTGACCCGCCTCCAGATGGCCCTCCTCTGGAACACACACACACACGAGACTGAGATCCGTCAGCTGAAGAGGAACTATCTCAAACACGTGGGGGAGGGGGTCCTGAGGACCAGGGGGGGGTCCTGAGGACCAGGGGGGGTCCTGAGGACCAGGGGGGTCCTGAGGACCGGGGCTGAAGGAGGTGAAGCTAGGTGGCTGGTAGTGGATGTCAGTCCTCACCCTCCTCCTGGAACATCCTGGACAGGGCCTGTCTGTCAGCAAACAGCCCCAGCTGGATGTGCTCTCCCTGGCCAGGAACACAGTGGGCTGGGGGGCCTAGGGGGAGGAGACCCAGAGATTACACATGATGATGGATAGATGGATGGGCGAAAGGTAGAAATATGAAAAGACCCTGAATGGACGGAGAGCTGGATAAGTGAACGAATGGATGAATGTATGGATAGATACTGGGATAGATACATTAATGGATGGATGAGTGAATGGAATATTGGACAGATGGATGGAGTGATGGGTGTAGGCAGGTGCAGCAGGGCGGAGGACCCCCACCCTGGTGCCTGGCGGTGGCCAGCGTGAGGATGTCCTGCTGGAGGTCTTCTCTGGGCCGGTGGTCCATGGAGGTGCTGAGAGGCAGCATGGAGCGAGGCTTACGCTTCTTCAGAGAGGAGGAGGGCTCTGGGGAGGAGGAGGAGGAGGAGGGAGAGAGGAAGAGGAGGGAGAGAGGAAGAGGAGGGAGAGAGGAAGAGGAGGGAGAGGGAAAGAGAGTGATAGTTACAGGGGGAGGAAGAGAGAGGATTAAAGCCACAATGAAACCAAACTACAACACGAAAAAAAACAAAGGTTCCAGGTCATGTTCTTCAGAAAGACCATCCCTACCCGCTTTCTCTTTCTTCAGGTCTCTCTTTATGGAGGCGAAGGTCTTCCCCCCACAGGGCTGCTTCTCCACCGCTGGTCTCTCCACCGAGAGGCTGGGAGGACGAGCTGAGACCCCCAAAAACCATCAAAACGTTTCAACGGGACAGAATCCTGGACAATCCTGTCTGGAAGGAATAACACAACGCACTGTACCTGTGACTGTAGAGCTGCTGGTGCTGGTGGCCTCGCTCCCCTCCTCCTCATCCTCCTCGGACGGTCCCTCTCCGGCCACAGGCGCCCCCGCCCCTCCCTTATCCCCCTCCCCCCTGAGAGAGGGGGACGGGGCCTCCTCAGCCCTCGCCACGCCTCTCCCCGGCGCCTTCTTCTTCTTCTTGGCCTTGGCCTTGGACTTCTCCCTCAGCTCCAGGGTCTTCTTCCCTGTGGGGGGGCCGGACGTTTAATAAAAACACTGCGACCTTCTTCTAGAAGGTTCCTCCACCTTCTCCTCTACTTCCGTGGTTGTTTTGGAAGCAGCCGGGAGCTGTGCTCACTGGGTCGTGTCGTGTCAGGTGTTGGGACAGCAGGTGGAAGGGGGGTGGGGTGGGGAGGACAGGTGGGGTTCCTCACCTTTAGGGGGCCTGGCGTGCTCCTGCTTGGAGACGTTCCACTCCTGGACGGTGAAGTCGTCTCCTCCGGTCCAGACCACGTCGGGCTCCACGGGGGACCACTGGACACACAGCAGCCTACCCCGGTGGCCCCGGTAGTTACACACCCCCTCCTCCTTCAGCACATCCCACACCTGGGGGAACACACACACACACACATTTACAAACATACACTTATACATATATCCAGCCGCACAGGCAAAGCAGCGACATCACCAGTGAAGTCATCGGGGACGTGTGGGGTTTGGCGCGACCCCCTGACCTGGGCGGTGCTGTCGTAGCTCACGGTGACCAGCCGGGCGTCGTGGTGAGGGCTCCAGGCCAGGCTGGTGATCTTGGCCGTGTGACCCGCCAGGCTCCGGTACGCCTCAGTCATCACCGCCGGCGAATCAGGAGGGTTCTCTGGGAAAACACATGACATCATCAGAATCAGAATCTGGTTTTATTCGCCATGTAGGTTTACACACACACGGAATTTACTGTGGCCGGAAGGTGCAAACAATAAACATATACACATATACGGATCTTCAATCAAAGTATAAAAGCACAGCAGTCCAACTGATCCTAGGAACTAACAATCTAAAAAATTTAACAATTTCAAATGTTAAATTATAAAATATATATAAAAATAAGAATAAATATATTAGATTCTTATTCATATTAGATTCTCTCCTCTTCCAGGTGACTTAGGAAATAGTGGCGGTCCTTTAATACGACCAATGAGGTTGCAGGTGTAGAGTGATTGACCAATGAGGTTGCAGGTGTAGAGTGATTGACCAATGACGTTACAGGTGTAGAGTGACGGACCAATGAGGTTGCAGGTGTAGTGATTGACCAATGAGGTTGCAGGTGTAGAGTGACGGACCAATGAGGTCGCAGGGAGAGACAGTAACTGACCTATGACAGCGCTCAGGTCGTGGACGTAGACCACGGCGTTGCTGGAGCCGGAGGCCAGCAGGTGCTGCAGCTCGGGGGCTGCGTGCTGGTGGTGCCAGCGCAGGACGTTGATGATCTTGTGGTGCTGCTGGATGCTGCATAGCAGCTTCAGACTGGGGGCCTGGTACACCTCAATGGACCTGGGGGAGAGGGGGGAGGAGCAGGGGAGAGGAGCAGGGGAGAGGAGCAGGGGAGAGGAGCAGGGGAGAGGAGCAGGAGAGAGGAGCAGGGGGGAGGAGCAGGGGGGAGGAGCAGGGGGGAGGAGCAGGGGGGAGGAGCAGGAGAGGAGCAGGGGGGAGGAGCAGGGGGGAGGAGCAGGAGAGGAGCAGGGGGGAGGAGCAGGGGAGAGGAGCAGGGGAGAGGAGCAGGGGAGAGGAGCAGGGAGGAGGAGCAGGGGGGAGGAGCAGGAGAGAGGAGCAGGGGAGAGGAGCAGGGGGGAGGAGCAGGGGGGGGATTTTCTGTGAGTCAGCACTTTAGTGTGAGGCTCCAAAAAAAGATTAAACTCTCAACTTGGACCATCTGTCACCAACCAAAAACCAAGTTGTCCTTTTTTTAAATATTTTGAGCAAAATAAAAATACAAAATCCAGGTTTATATAGTGCAGTGGCGTTTTTTTTCCTCCTATCTTCACTGCAGATCTGTAACAGCAGAGCCAACTTCTTTATCCGATTTCCAAACTTCATCAGTCATGCGGTGTGACAGGTTGATTGACAGGTGTCCTGGTTTCCTCCGACAGCCTCCATCACTCACCCGTCTTCGTTGCCGATGGCGACGACCCGGCCGTCCGGTTTCCAGCTGAGGTCTGTGTGCGGCGACAGCTTGTGCTGCGGGAACAGACGGCACCTTTCGAGAACTTTATTTAAAACAGCAGCATTGACATTCTGAAGTTGTCCTGCTGCACGCCGAGGTCAACGACGGTGCCTCGAGAGAGTGTGTGTGTGTGTGCGTATCAGCCTGTGAATGTGCACGACCTGAGTTAAAGTAGCTTTGCTTGCGGTGAACTGGATAATGATGGACATCTTTAGGGACAAGTGTGTGTGTGTGTGTGTGAGAGGAGGTGAGTGACAGGAGAGAGAGGGTCTGTGTCAGTGTGTGTATCAGTGTGTGTGTCAGTGTGTGTATCAGTGTGTGGGTGTATCAGTGTGTGTGTGAGTGTATCAGTGTGTGTGAGTGTATCAGTGTGTGTGGGTGTATCAGTGTGCGTGTGTATCAGTGTGTGTGTGTATCAGTGTGTGTGAGTGTATCAGTGTGTGTGTGTGTGTATCAGTGTGTGTGTGTGTTTGTGTATCAGTGTGTGTGTCACCTTGATGTTGTTGGTGTCTCTGATGAGGGTGTCTATGTCGGAGGCTTCAGCAGCCAGTCTGCGGGGGTCGTGCTGCAGGATGACCCCCTCCCCTGCACAGCTGTACAGGCTGTGGACCGCACACTCTCCGGGGCCCCCTGGAGCACACACACACACAGGGCGTTACATACCTGTTCAACACACACATAAACCCAGGAAACACCTACACACACACACACAGAGTTTAGTGTCAAAGTGCTTCCTCCACTTGAAAAATGAATACCAATTATTTTGGTATTATTATGAAAATAAACTGCTTTGTAATGATCTCATCTTAATGAGGTCTTTGGGGTGACGCATTACTGACATTACGAAACAACCAGGTGTTTGTTGCTTTACAACCCTCAGCAGGGCCTACAAACACACACACACACACACACTCATGTACAATGACACACACGCAAACAATCGCGTCGACGGCGCCACAAAGTTGGATGACTGATACCCTAATCAAAACGTCAGCGCACGACAGCTGCTCAAATGAACTTTCCGGAGCCTCGGTTTCCGCGGCGACGGCCCGGGGAGAGGAGGTAAGCGTTTTCTCCGCTCATTCAATTACGAGAGGAGATTAGAGCGCCGTACGGAGACCCGAGTTCTGCTGACGTGGGCCTCTGGAAACACTCTACTGGATTTGCTGGGTCAGAAAACGGTGCTTGAAACAAGCCGACTGTAGGGAGAGGGGCGGGGCAGGAGGGGGAGGGGGGGGAGGTAAACACACACAGCTGTGCGCTCGTTCTAAAACACGGTTACTGGGGGGTTATGGAGGGACGTACCAAAGGACATCGGGGGCACCGGGGGGCCCCAGGCCAGGGTGTACACGGTCTTCCTGTGGTAGCTGCTGGAGATCTGGGGTGGCCTGAGACACAAATCAAACACACCCGGACCCCAAATCCTCATTAGGGAACTGCAAACTACAGAACAGAAAGTCTGTAATAGAATAACCTACAACTTATATAACTTAAATATATATATCTATCTATATTTCATTAACATATTATGGAATTTTAAGGGATCAAATGGCAGCACTGATAATCCACAGAAAGTGACCCTGAGTGAACAGGGTCTTACTTGTTAGAGAAAGCATCGTAGATGCCAACTTTGCCATCGTCTGTCCCAAATGCCAAGGAGCCTTCTCTGGCTGGATGCCATGACAACTGCAGCGTTTCACACGGGGTTGAAAAGGGGCAAAAGTCATTTAACTTAAAACAAGATGATATTTATGTATTCAGGATCAGAACCAGCAGCTTTTCAGACGTGTCTACGGGATACCCTCCCTCCCACACACACACACACCCCACCCTCCCACACACACCCTCCCACACACACACACACCCCACCCTCCCACACACACCCTCCCACACACACACCGTCCCACACACACACCCCCATCCTCCCACACACACCCTCCCACACACACCCTCCCACACACACACCGTCCCACACACACACCCCCATCCTCCCACACACACACCCCACCCTCCCACACACACACACACCCTCCCACACACACACACACACCCTCCCACACACACACACACACACCCCCCATCCTCCCACCCCCCCACACACCCTCCCACACACCCCCTCCCACACACCCTCCCACACACACCCTCCCACACACACCCTCCCACACACACACACACCCCACCCTCCCACACACACCCTCCCACACACCCTCCCACACACACCCTCCCACACACACACACACCCCACCCTCCCACACACACACACACCCCACCCTCCCACACACACCCTCCCACACACACACACACCCCACCCTCCCACACACACCCTCCCACACACACACCGTCCCACACACACACCCCCATCCTCCCACACACACCCTCCCACACACACACCGTCCCACACACACACCCCCATCCTCCCACACACACACCCCACCCTCCCACACACACACACACCCTCCCACACACACACACACCCTCCCACACCCACACCCCCTATCCTCCCACACACACACCCCACCCTCCCACACACACCCCACCCTCCCACACACACCCTCCCACACACACACCGTCCCACACACACACCCCCATCCTCCCACACACACACCCCACCCTCCCACACACACACACACCCTCCCACACACACCCCACCCTCCCACACACACCCTCTCACACACACACACACCCTCCCACACCCACACCCCCTATCCTCCCACACACACACCCCCCCACCCTCCCACACACACACCCCCCATCCTCCCACACCCTCCCACACACACACACACACACACCCTGCCACCCCATCGCTCCATCTCTCACCGCCGTGACTTTGGACTTGATGCCCTGCCAGAAGGTTTTGGTGTCGTAGCGGTTTTGGAGGCCCAGCGTGCCCCAGACCCGGACCATGCTGTCCCCCACACCCAGCCCCAGGCTGCCCGTGGCCACGGGGGAGAAGGCCAGGCAGTACACAAACCCCCCCAGGGTGGGGAGAGTCCAGCAGCAGTCCAGGGAGGACAGGTCCCAGCACTTGACCTGGGAGAGAGAGAGAGAGAGAGAGAGAGAGAGAGAGAGAGAGAGAGAGAGAGAGAGGGGGGGGGGGGGGGGAGGAAGAGAGAGAGAGGAGGGGAGAGGGGGGGAGGAGAGAGAGAGAGAGAGGAGGGGAGAGGGTGTCGATGTAGTAGCTACAGTGATAGGAGAGTGTGTGTGTGTGTGCAGCAGCTACAGTAACAGGGGTGTGTGTGTGTGTGTGTGTGCAGGTGTAGTTGGGGTGTAGCAGGGTGTGTGCCCCCCCCCCCCCCCCCTCACCTCTCGGTCCATGGAGGTGCTGAGGAGAAGCTCCCTGCCGTCGGGCAGGAGCACGGAGCTCATGTTGAACACGATCCTGCTGTGGTTCTGCCCCTCCGACCCGCCCAGCAGGCTCCACCTCTGCTTGCCCACCCGCGCCAACTCCCACAGCACCAGCTCTCCCCTGGGGACACACACAGGAGGGCAGCCAGGGGGAGGGAGGGGGCAACCAGGAGGGTAGGGGAGGACCAGAGTGGTAGAAGGGGAACACAGGCGAGGCAACCAGGACAGACAAGGGCAACTGTTAGCCAACAAATAAATCAGGACACAATTCAGCTCTACTGAGTGTCTGAGGCAATGAATCATGGGACTGTTACTGATAAGTTATGATGCTAACGATGTTGATAAGACAATAATGAGGTCTTAATTCAGAAGGCTTGTGTGTGTGTGTGTGTGTGTGTGTGTGTGTGTGTGGATGCTTGCTAGTGTTCTCTCTCACCCAAAGCAGCTGGACAGCAGCTGCGTGGGCTTGCTCCGGGGCCAGTGCACCGTGAGCCAGAGCCTCTCCTTCACCCCGGGATCGACCCCTGACCCCCGCCTCTTCAGGAAGGGCAGCTTCAGGGTCATCACAGCTGCGGGAGGGAGGGACGGAGAGAGGGAGGGAGGGGCAGTGAGTCTCTATGAAACGCCCTCCTGCGTTCATTAGGAACATGTTGGATGGAAGCATCGAACAACTATAGTTTTCCAGGACGTCTGACCTTTGCCCTTTGCCGTACTCCAGATCCTCACGGTCTGGTCTTTGCTTCCTGAAGCCAGGTATCCGCCCTTCTCTGTACCCTCACTCACTCCATTGGTGGATTCTGAGATAGACAGGTTCATTAGCCAATCACACAGCCGAAACCTCATCCGTTTGTAATGACTTCCCGGATGTTCCTGTCTCTTCCCGGGCCCCACCTGTGATGTCATCCGGCCGGCTGTGTAGCCCCTCCTCATTGGGCGTGGGGGCCCAGGACAGGGCGTGGATCTCGTCGTCATGACCACGGAGTCGGTGCACCACCTCGCCCTTCTTGGTGACGTCAACCAGCACGATCATCCCGTCCTTGTACCTGGCGAGGGAAAAAAACTAAATCTGATTAAAAGAAAACAATATTTCTGTTCTTATGTCTAGGTACATTACACTGACATTTTATTCATTTAGCAGGTGCCTTTATCCAAAGCGACGTACAAATAGTGCATATAGAAAGCGCTGCAGAAAACCGAGGATCAGAACTGCTTGCTAAGTGAGTCCTGGATACAATATCTTACCCAACAGCCAAGATGTTCCAGGTGTGAGGAGAACAGGAGAGGGAGAAGATGTTCCTGGGTTCAGGGAAGAAGCTGCTGGTGTCTCCCGTGTTGTACCAGTAACACACCACAATGCCCTTCTCATCGCCAGACACCACCAGGTTCTTATCGACTGGTGACCAGTGCAGGGCTGTGATGGTGTTCTAAGGAGGCATGAGAAAAACGGGTTAATGACGGCTAGCTACACGTAGCTTCCACCGACATCTCCCGACTGTGGGATGTGGGTTATTAAGGAGGTCAGCCACGTAGTCAGGCAACGGTAGTGTAAGGGGGTGAAAGTAGTGAGTTTGGATCGCTACTCACCTGGTGGGATTTGTGTTCCTTAATGAAGACTTTCTCATCGGTGTCCCAGAATTTGACGGTGCCATCGTCGGAGGTGCTGGCACAAATGTGACTCAGGTCCCCGTGGTGACAGAACGATATGCCGGATACTCTTTCTCTGTGGCCCACCAACTCTCCTGAAAGTACCGATGAAACGGGACAGCGAATATAGAAATCAACAACAGATGTCGCGGAAAAAAACAGTTCACTGTCTGTCATAACATTGCGTACATGCCTGATAGTTAGCTACCTGATACACGTACTTACCGACAACTACACAAGACGATGCTGTAACGTCCACCAAATAAATTGTATTCTTGGCTCCAAAACCTAATATACCCTTGTCATTCGTGTCACTGCATCGCGAGCAGTACCAGTTGGGAGAGGCTGGAAGAAGTCTTTCGTGCATGTTGAGCAGTATTGTCAGCTATTCTGTACAAAAAAAAATACAACTTTGAAATCCTTCCTTGAGTTATCACATGCACATGTTAACTGCAGCGTTCATGCTTCCATCAAAACAGTGCGACTGTCGTATAATGGAATATAGTGTTGTAAAACTTCTACGGAGAATGATTAGGGACAAATTGTACTCCATGCATTAGATGGCCGTGATATTTCTATTTATTTTGACTCTGGACAGTAAGTTACGAGTTCATGCATAATAATTTGGTGATACCAATATTCTCCAGATTCAAACTATATAAATTGTTGAGAGCATTTCTTTCATTAACCTTATTCGGTTTACCTTTTACCGTAAAGCAAAATGTGTCGCTAAACCTTAATCATGGCTGCCTCCATCATGACAGGAGGTGGTAAGTTGCTTTTCTTTTGCATTACACGTCGTATCAGTTAAATTTGTACGAGTTTTTATTGTAACGTACGATTTTATTACTATGTTTTTCTTTTTCACAGGACTCACATTTCTAAGGGGCTTAGTTGGGCAAATCCAGCCAAGGTGAGGTTCATCAGCTGTAACCTACCTAGCGAATATAGCTAACTAGCATCATCCCGTCTTTACTATTAGTAATACTAACGAACATATAAGATTAATCAAATGTACAAACTTGCTAGATGTGTATGTTAGCTGCACCACAACTTATCATTGACGTAATCTCTGACATCCATCTACATGTACATCGATCAGCAATCCATATGATGACATTCTCTCCGCTATCGTTCTAGGTTGCTCGCCTTTGGGGGACCCCTGCAAATATCCACAATACACACCAGCACCGCTCTGGACTCCAGCAAGAACTGGGAAAGAAAGAATCTAACGGTGTATCCACCACAACTTTCAAATGAACCTCGACGCGCTGCTGTGAGTAAATATGATGGAAGATAAGAGTTATTCAGCCACGCTAACGTGATTTTCTTTCCTATTTTATATGATGGTGAAAGCGGATTTATCTTTTCCTGCTAAATCGTGGCAGTGAGTTAACTATGACTTGCAAGGACTGTCAGAAGCGTTTAAAACGAAGTCTGTAACCCCGTGGGCGTTGAGTAATTAATCCAAACCGTTATCTCCATTTCAGGAGGTGCACCACTGTAGAAGGCAGATCAAGTACAGCAAGGACAAGATGTGGTATCTGTCTAAAATGGTGAGAGATTGCTGCCTAATGTCTGAATGTACTATGAATGTTAACTAATGGCTGAATTGGGTGATTGTTGTGTTGTCCATAACCAGCCCTTGTGACTTTGGATAGATTATCTATTTAGATGTTATTGTGGACTGCACAAGGTCAGTTAGAACAAAATGTGACCTATTTCACTGTTTTGGACTTATTGTACGTCCAAAGCTAGCTTCTCAGTGCTGTGGGTGGGCTTTAACCAATTAAACTTGGGTTACATAAACAGGTGGTCTAGATATGTCATCACATATTCTCATATTGTTCCCCCAACAGATTAAAGGGCTGAGCATTGACGAGGCCATCGCACAGCTGGAGTTCAACAACAAGAAAGGAGCAAAGATCATGAAAGAGGTTTGACCCACAAGTCCTATTTACACTCAAACGAAGCTACTTCATAATGTCCGAACGACCCTGAACACTCCAGGCCCACTGCACATCCAGCCGTGTCTGTTTGTAATGTAACGATGAGGTCATTGGTCAGAGAATGCTTTTATCAAGAGCAGTAACAGGGTGGGATTTGAACCAGAGACGTCTTGGATCTTCAGTCTAAACCGCTAACCACGGAGCCACACCATCCCCTGTGTTCTGGGTGTGGCGTGCTAACCTTCTAGCATCTTCTCCCAGGTCCTACAGGAGTGTTAGGGTTACCCTGTTCTGAGCATCTGTGTTCTGGGTGTGGCGTGCTAACCTTCTAGCATCTTCTCCCAGGTCCTGTAGGAGGGTTAGGGTTCCCCTGTTCTGAGCGTCTGTGTTCTGGGTGTGGCATGCTAACCTTCTAGCATCTTCTCCCAGGTCCTACAGGAGTGTTAGGGTTAGGGTTACCCTGTTCTGAGCATCTGTGTTCTGGGTGTGGCATGCTAACCTTGTAGCATCTTCTCCCAGGTCCTACAGGAGGCTCAGGAGATGGCTGTGAGGAACCACAACGTGGAGTACAAATCCAACCTGTTTGTTGGTAAGTGTGGCTCGCTGTGTGTCATGTCTAGCCTGTCTCGCTGTGTCGTGTCCAGCCTGCCTCGCTGTGTCGTGTCTAGCCTGCCTCGCTGTGTCCTGTCTAGCCTGCCTCGCTGTGTCGTGTCTAGCCTGCCTCGCTGTGTCGTGTCTAGCCTGCCTCGCTGTGTCGTGTTCAGCCTGCCTCGCTGTGTCCTGTCTAGCCTGCCTCGCTGTGTCGTGTCTAGCCTGCCTCGCTGTGTCCTGTCTAGCCTGCCTCACTGTGTCCTGTCTAGCCTGCCTCGCTGTGTCCTGTCTAGCCTGCCTCGCTGTGTCGTGTTCAGCCTGCCTCGCTGTGTCCTGTCTAGCCTGCCTCGCTGTGTCCTGTCTAGCCTGCCTCGCTGTGTCGTGTCTAGCCTGCCTCGCTGTGTCCTGTCCAGCCTGCCTCGCTGTGACGTGTCTAGCCTGCCTCGCTGTGTCGTGTCTAGCCTGCCTCGCTTTGTCGTGTCCAGCCTGCCTCGCTGTGACGTGTCTAGCCTGCCTCGCTGTGTCGTGTCTAGCCTGCCTCGCTGTGTCTTGTCAAGCCTGCCTCGCTGTGTCCTGTCTAGCCTGCCTCGCTGTGTCCTGTCTAGCCTGCCTCGCTGTGTCCTGTCTAGCCTGCCTCGCTGACGTCACCTGGAACAGCAGGCAGGAAATGGGTCTTTCAGACAGAGATTGGCCGAACACGACACACACACGAGTGTGTGTGTGTAGACTTTCGACCCATCCCTCTCTCCTCTCCTCCTCTCTCCAGCGGACGCCTTCACCGGGAAAGGGAAGTATCTGAAGCGTATCCGGTACCACGGCCGAGGTCGCTTCGGCATCATGGATAAAGTTCACTGTCACTTCTTCGTCAAGCTGATGGAGGGAGTCCCTCCCAAGGTGGAGGAGAAGACCGGCTTCGACCTGGCCAAGGACTACGTCCAACAGCTGAAGAGCCGAACCATCATCCACAGCCTATAGTACCACGACAACGTGTGTGTGTTGATTTCATGCTTGTAAATAAATTGTGTTCTGTGTCTCACGTTTTAGATGGGTGTGTTTCTTTAAATGTTTCAAGATCAAGCAGATGAGGAGTTTATAAGTATTTATGATATTTTTTTTGTGTCTATGACGTTGTGCGTCCCTGTTGCTGCTCCGAAGATCCTTGTTCTAATCAGGTTGCTAAGGTGACTTCAGAATGTCAGTTCCAGTGCAGTGATTTTGAGCTTTTCAGTAAACTCTTTTCTCCAAGGCCAGCCAGGCAAGCCATGTTGTGTAGGAAGGCGAGCTGTCATATATATTTATCATGAGAGGTTTGGCCAATGCCAGTCACTAGTGGAGCTTCGGAGCATGGGAACAAAACCACTGCCAGAAAATTCTTCAGCACGGATGAATACACACCTCCTCTACGCCTCCAACCGTTCAGCATTCACCGGCCAAATCCCCGTCTTCCCGACTTCAGAGGCCTCCTGACAGGTTGAGAGGTTTGTTGATGACAACGGTTCCCATGCCGTGTAGAAGGCTGTCACAGCGGCCTTCCGTCTTCGGGTGGAGAGGAGTGCTCTAGCTAACGACAGAGACATCCTCCGGGTCTGTAAGCATAAAAGCTATGACAGCCAATTAAGTTTAGAATGCTTCAGGGTCGCGAGACTAAAGCAGCTAGGCTGACATGTTGTCTCCCGGTTTGTATATAGCTACTTCCCGATCCTACTTGATGCCGTACGTCAGCTTAACTTAAACAAACGATTCGTTTCTAGACTCTAGAGCTGCAGTTTTCCTTTATCAAGTGGAGAGTTCAATTAATGTAATGTTGTTCTGTTTTTGTTCAACTTCCATCTTTGTCAAATCCAACCGTCTCGAAAATCTTAAGTTCTCTAACATCTAGTAAAGGCTTCTGTGAGAGTGGAGACCTGGAGTCTGATCTCTCCTGTTTCTAATTGCCCTTTTCTTCCACGCTCCCAATGTTGCAGCCCAAGCCCTCCTATCAGTCTGTCTCCCTCCACACCAAAGCCCCGCACGGCTCTCAATGGCTTTGAGTGTATTTTCAAATAAAATGCCATCTCCTGGCCCCAATTTCAGCAGACAAGTGCCCTCAATTTCAGGTTAGAGCCCTTGTCCGTCCCCTGGTTCCCCGAACACAATAGCTGAAGAGCTGCAACAGGAGCAGATGTTACCTCCTCTCTCTGCCCTGAACCAAGAAAAAGCACATTCACTATCACACACGTGATTGCGTGTGGAATTCTCCTCCGCCCCAGCGATCAAAGAGGAGGCAGTAACTGATTATTCTTTTTTCTTACTTTCTTTTCCACGTCATAGTTGTGATAACACATGGTAGACATCAGATTACATGACCATCACACATATTTTTGAATCACATGAGTTATTACCACTCACAGGAGTTAAACATCACATGTGATATGATTGCGAATTTGTTGCGGTTTTCAAACTGGGGCATCCAGGGAGGAAACGTGACACAGCGAGGCAGGCTAGACAGGACACAGCGAGGCAGGCTAGACAGGACACAGCGAGGCAGGCTAGACAGGACACACAGCGAGCCACACTTACCAACAAACAGGTTGGATTTGTACTCCACGTTGTGGTTCTTCACAGCCATCTCCTGAGCCTCCTGTAGGACCTGGGAGAAGATGCTAGAAGGTTAGCATGCCACACCCAGAACACTGTGTGTGTGTGTGTGTGTGTGTGTGTGTGTGTGTGTGTGTGTGTGTGTGTGTGTGTGTGTGTGTGTGTGTGTGTGTGTGTGTGTGTGTGTGTGTGTGTGTGTGTGTGTGTGTGTGTGTGTGTGTGTGTGTGTGTGTGTGTGTGTGTGTGTGTGTGTGTGTGTGTGTGTGTGTGTGTGTGTGTGTGTGTGTGTGTGTGTGTGTGTGTGTGTGTGTGTGTGTGTGTGTGTGTGTGTGTGTGTGTGTGTGTGTGTGTGTGTGTGTGTGTGTGTGTGTGTGTGTGTGTGTGTGTGTGTGTGTGTGTGTGTGTGTGTGTGTGTGTGTGTGTGTGTGTGTGTGTGTGTGTGTGTGTGTGTGTGTGTGTGTGTGTAGGGGTTGAGTGGATTGGATTCCAAGTGCAGAAACTTCTACCACATCAACTTTTCCCCGTAGAGACGTGTCACCTCAAGGCCATGATACACAGGCAACTTTCAGAGACACTATCACGGCCTTTAGTCACCAATGAATAAGACATTTCCGGCGGAGCGCAATGTCAAGACGGAAACACAAAACTCAGTCCCAACCGTCATCCCAGAATGGCAATTTTTCCACGATGAATGATTTAAGGAATTAAATAATGGATCGTTTCAAACCGTATGCACATCGACCGCAGCTAAAGTGCGAGCTGGTTGGGGAGAAGGTTGTGAAAGACCAAAAAGTCTGGATTCGGAGGCTCGCTTTGATAATTCATGGCTGAACATGAGGTCGTGCATAATGCCACGCCGCTCTGCTGAGTGTTTTTCCATTCTAGCCCAGGTAGGTGGTTCTGTTCCGTGTGGTGTTGCTAACGCATTACATGGCTGGATGGTTGAGGAATTGTGTTTGCTGCTAACATGGCTGGGGAGTTGAAGAATTGTGTTTGCTGCTAACATGGTTTGGGAGTTGAAGAATTGTGTTTGCTGCTAACATGGTTGGGGGGGGGGGGGGGTGAGGTGAGGTGCAGCAGGGAAGCTGTCATCTGTAGAGTGGAAGTAATACATGCATTTTGCTGTATTCTTTATGTTGAGCGTCGATTTGGATGGACAGCAGCAAGGAATATCAGATCACACACACTCTCCACACACACACACACACACACTCACACACATCGTTCTGACTGATGCCAACAGCTGGTGCACCTGGAGGCCTGGAAAGAAAATGTTTGCTAATCAAACTCTTACACGGCAACACTTGTCAAACCCGCATCTCACTAGTGTTTTCCAAGTTGTTTCATGTCTCGTACTGTCTTCCTCGATGATACGAGGTTTTAGTAGCAGCGAACACATCTTTATTCATCCACAGAATAGAAGGTAGTGCTCGTGATGTGAAGTCGGTTGGATATGCACTCTGCAATTTTACTGTAGGTGTCACTGTTGTGTTGCGTCTAAAAGACACTTTGCACCAAATTATGCAAGAAGAAAGGAGATTTGTTGGGGGGGGCGGGGGGGGCGACTTAGTTCCCTGTCATAACGGAATGGAAGACTTTGCTCACAATCCGCATTCCGGCAGACAACATCTATACACGGCTTTGTTGAATCGTCTCATTGGATTGATCACATTGCGGCCTTCAACAGTCGGTTTCTGTTTCCTCCGACCGCTGCGTTGAATAGCAGACCGTTACTATTGACGCCACGCTAGTGGAAGCAATGAAATAATTGTAAATAAATAAAACCTTTTTAAAAATCAATACTTTGTGACAAATTATAGATTCAATTTGGAAGTAGCCGTGTAATAAGCAGGATAATGTACAACGCGACGGTCATTATTGCGAAATAAACCCCTTCAGGGTGACTGAACACCCCTTCTGCATCACTCTGTCGAGGTTTATTTCGCATTAACGACCGGCGCGCTGTACATGATCCCTTACATAAGAAATCATGAGCGGAGCAGATTTTGGAAGCGAAATGAACCCAATTCATTCCGATCCTGTTGGCTGTGAACTCTTCATGTTTTTAATGAATCTGGATTTTAATATTTCGATTTGTTACACTTGACCTTCTCAGTTATAGGAATGTGGGGGCCACAAATTGCGAGCTCTGGAAAATAGGATGGCAGAGGATTGAGAAGGCAGAATGTCACGTCTGCACAGATCATATAGCCTAAGTCACTCCTCCAATTGTCACTGTCATTCAAGTGTTGTTAAGTAGAAGTAATTGAAATAGACATATGTGGTATTAGACACAGACAAGGAGAGTAGGTGCAATGCCACTGGTACAACTGTAGACCGTGTGTGCGTGCGTGCATATCATGTGTGCGCGTGTATGTGTGTGTGGAAGCGGACGTGTGAACTCTTAACATATTAACTTTAACTAGTGTGTTTCCATCTCTAGCAAATAAAATAAAATAAAAATCCGAATTTCTTTTAGGTACTAAAAAACATTGCACCTCTATCCAGTTAATGAAATATTGATTTGGAAATGTATTGTGAGCCGACAAAAGCTTTTAAAGTGCTTAGTGTCTTTGCTGGGAGCCAACTTCATCTGTTACTTTTGAAAACATTCCCCAGAAACCCAATAATTGATAATGTTCTCCAGGCAAAAATGATCTTAGCTATTATTGTACTTGTAGTGTCACCTCTAGGTTTGTGTTCAAAGGAAACCCAGTCTCATGTGACATTCTGTATGTCACATGACATCCCTGGCCAATAGGCTGAAACGGTTTCAAAACTAAACTGACAGTTGGAAATTGCTTATTTAATAATGTGTGTGTGTTTTAAAATAAATGTAAATGAATAAAAAATGAATAAATGTCAATGTTTTATTCATTCGAAAGGGGAAAAGTTAGTCAGTTAGCATTTTTTTTTTACATTGATTTGTACCTTCACCGCACCCATGAGGTTATAAAATGGACCAGGATGACAACCAAGACAGTAATTGAGTTCAGGGCTGTGTCTCTGAGGGAGTGTGTTGGGGAGGACACATCAGAGATCAGGTTATCACAACATACCTCCAGTCCTCCTGGCCCTGTCGGAGGTCATCGCTCATCTTCCAGAACTTCCAGAGCAAGCGAACACACCCCTGTCTGCCAAACATCACCAGGTCAGCATGGTCACACCCCGGTTGCTCCCAAGAAGAAGGCGATGGAGGAAGAGGGAAGGGTGGGGACACAAGATTGTTGGGACGTGGCCCTGTGGAGCTGCAACCCCCCCCCTCCTCTAGCCCCCCCAACCCCCCCTCCTCTACCCCCCCCCCCCCCCTTCCTCTACCCCCCCCCCCCCCCCTTCCTCTTACCTCAAGTGATTAACTCACTTTCTCTCCACCTCTGTTCCTTCCAAGGCTCCAGCAAATGGAACCCAGCCCTCCCTGTCAGTCTACCAGAACAAATGCCTGGCCCGGCCCACAGTTCATCAGTCCTCTAACTGATGGAACAGCTCACCCTATGCCTCCCCCCCTCCCTCCCTCCCTCCCTCCCTCCCTCCCTCCCTCCCTCCCTCCCGACCTCCCTCCCTCCCGACCTCCCGACCTCCCTCCCTCCCACACGCACAGACACACCTCCCCCCGCACTGAACCCCTCGCTCTCATTTAATGATAACCATCACCTGTTCCCCCGCATACGCCCCACTCCAGCTGACTCCTGAATAATTGGACAGAGCCTTTAGCTTGATTAATTTGATTACGGCATTGCTCACTGTCCTCCAGCCAGCTCCTGGAAACACAGGTGTTTGAGTATTTATTAATTAGAACCGTAATTGATTTGGAAATGTCGGTTGCAAGGTTGTTGGTTGTGTATCAAGCGCCAAACCCCCAACAAGACATTGTTGTGTTTTCCCTGTTAGGAAGATAAATGAAGTTGGTTTTGAAGCAGATTGGAGAGCAGATCCTAGTATTGGGGAGTCTGGTTGAACACGTGTCTGCTGATCCTACTGATCCTGGGTCAGAACAAGGTTAACTGAAGGAGACGGGACTAGGAATCCTCCCAAACACATCTTTCTTTCCCTTACGAAACCCATCATAACTGGATGGCTGAAAGCCTGAACTCAATCCTCAATCTTCAGCATGGCTGATGATAATCCACCATTTTGACTTTTTTTAAATCCAAAGCGACGTACAAATGGTGCATGTAGGACAGCAGAAGATCAAGGATCAGAAGACCACATCACAAAGTGACCACATCTCAGTTATTGTAGTTCAGTTAGCAGTTTTATCCATAGTGACAGAGGGGGGTATTGAGCCTGCAACCTCTCTGCAGTTATATGCTCAACCCACTGAGCTAAACCCACCCCCAGAAAGGAATGGACCAAGGAAGTTACATTTACTCTAAGAATACCAGAACACGCCCCACGACTCAACATAAACACGAAATCCATGCATTTAGATGTCCTTGTATGGTTGGTGAGAACAGGCTAGCGCGAAAAGGAGAGTTAGATATGATTCAGTGTCTGTAATTGAAAAGGGCTAGTGTGAACAGGTTCTCAATGCTGCTTTCTTCCTTCCCTGCAATTACAGCAGGAGAAAGCAAGAAAAGCAATGTGGATGTGGGCAGACCTCATCGTGCGGAAAGCGGATGCAGCATGTTATTTGTCATGCTGCGAATCAACATGAGCTCTACATGTCAAACCATTTCCAATACCAACCCGGGGGGAACACAAATCTAATTTTAGCCTCGGTCTCTGCGCCGCGGAGGCAGGTTCGGGAGGATGGGGTTGGTCGCATGCGATGTTTACGAGAGGTGGGATCTGAGGTGGGCTTGGAACCCTGGGAGGATCGTTAACATCCCTGATTACCGACCACCCAAGGTTGAGGAAAAGTCCAGAAAAAGCCAGATTGAGATTGATTTTTCTGACACTCTCTACCTCGGGATCAGGTAGGAAGACTTATGAGGTAAGAGTAGTCGTAAACATCCAGCATGGGATCCACAGGCCACTGGTTACCCTCCGAATGAAGGGTTTAAGGCCAGGGAGGTCATAAAGGTTTATGGTGTGGTTTGATTGCTGTGGAGGTGGTTGGCTTCATCCAGATAAGCCTGAATCAGACTGGATGGGAAGAGAAGGCTCATCTGCTTGGATGTCTTCCCTGATGTGTGAGTACAGATCTGGTGCATCTCTTCTTCTTACAATCTCTCTCGCTCTACTTTTTTTCTCCGTCCTTCACCTGTTCGCCCTCCTTCTCTCATTCCTCTCCTCCCCACCCCTCTCCTCCCCACCCCTCTCCCTCCCCACCCCTCTCCTCCCACCTCTCTCCTCCCCACCCCCTCACCATCCCTCCCCTCCCCTCTCCACCCCACCCCCTCTCCTCCCCACTCCTCTCCTCTCATTCCTTCCCCTCTCCACCCCTCCCCTCTCCACCCTTCCCCTCTCCTCCCCACCCCTCCCCTCCCGACCCCTCTCCTCCCGACCCCTCTCCTTCCCACTCCTCTCCACCCCTCCCCTTTCCTCTCCTCCCCACCCCTCCCCTCTCTCTCAGCATTTTAAACACAAATTGTCTCACAGTTGAATCTGCCTTGGTTGCTCTTCTCATACTTGGTTTCTTTTTTTCTCGTGCGGCTTTGTCAGCAAAGCCTCAAGTAGAGACATGCATTCTCTTATTGTCCAAGAAGTGGAACAATTCCTGCTAAGATCGATGGAAGCCTCTCCACCGGTTAACTTGGATGGCTGTGGATTGATCCATCTGAAAGCAGCCATGCAAGCGCTCGTACCCAGGTGAGAGGAGACGAAGGGGCCCAGCGGGGGAACACCCCTCCTCCCCTGTCTCCCCCCTCCTCCCTGTCTCCCTCTCTCCACTCTCCTCCCCTCCCTGTCTCCCTCTCTCCCCCTCCTCCCTGTCTCCCCCCTCCTCCCTGTCTCCCTCTCTCCCCCCTCCTCCCTGTCTCCCTCTCTCCCCCCTCCTCCCTGTCTCCTCCTCTCTCCCCCCTCCTCCCTCTCTCTCCCCCCTCCTACCTGTCTCCCTCTCTCCCCCTTCCTCCTGTTCCCTCTCCCGCCCCCTCCCTGTCTCCCTCCTCTCCCCCTCCTCCCGGTCTCCCTCTCTCTCCCCCTCCCTGTCTCCCTCTCTCCACCTCCTCCCTCCCTGTCTCCCCCTGTCACCCTCTCTCCCCCCTCTCCCCTGTCTCCCTCTCTCCCCCCCTCCCTGTCTCCCTCTCTCCCCTCCTGTCCCTCTCTCCCTCCCCCTGTATCCCTCTCTCCCCCCTTCTCCCCCTCCCTGTCCCCCCTCTCTCCCCCTCCTCCCTGTCTCCCTCTCTTCCCCCTCCTCCCCTCCCTGTCTCCCTCCCTCCCCCCTCCTCCCTGTCTCCCTCTCTCCACCCTCCTCCCCTCCCTGTCTCCCTCTCTCCCCCCTCCTCCCCTTCCTCCCCCTCCCCCCTCCCCGCGCCTCCACTCTCCTCTACTCCCCTCCCCCATTCTTCCACCTCCAACACTTACCACACACAAACCCCCAGCATCCCCGCAAACACTCTACCCACCCCTCCCCTCTTCCCCAACCGCCCCCCTCTCCCAACCCTCCTCCTCCAATCTTCCCACACACACTCTCCCCCGGCCGCCACCCCCCCCCCCTCTCCCCCCCTGTACCGTTAAACATGTCCAGACGCTGGATCTCTTCTTAACCTGAGTGTGATAATGAATCTGTGGTCCTCCACACTTGACCTGAGTGTGTGTGTGTGTGTGCGCATTTGTCCTCACCGGGCCTAAACTGTCAAGTTGCTCTCAGGGGAAAACGGCGATTTATACTCACATATATAGATTTATCCATCCACACTTGTGTATTTGTGCACACACACACACACACACACACACATGAACAACCATATGAAGGAAGGAAAAGGATTGATGGTATTTATCTTTTGCTTTTTCCCTCCAGGCTTTAGACGAGACATTCATCTGTTGTGTGTGTGGTGTGGTGTGTGTGTGGTGTGTGTGTGGTGTTGTGTTGTGTGTGTGTGTGTGTGTGTGGTGGGGGTACTTAAAACCATGAATAAGAAATCTTTACTCTGGTTGTCTAGTTGTTGAACACCTTGTGTTGAACACGGTCGAAAAAAAAGATTTCTTGCTATTTTCTAGCCTCTGTTTCTGCATTTATAACTAACTAGCCTTGTTGTATACCCACACAACATAGAGATCCTGTTGAACCGTTCTCTCCTCTTCACTCTTCCAGCATTCATGAGTAAACACCAGCGAAGACCAATTAACCTTGTGTTATCTTCGGGTCATTCTGACCCATCAGTCATTGTGACCCCCACCGTCGTATTGCGACAAATTTACCTCATTCAAAAACAAAGTGAAGCATTTTCTTTTAACTGTCGGGCTGTCTCAGACCCCCAACATTGGAATGGTTAAAAGAAAATTATTTTTATTTGTTTTTTATTGAATAAAAATTGGGTAAACACAACGATGGTTCGTTATGAACCTTTGGGTCATGTGACCCGAAGGCAGCACAAGGGTTAAATCAGCTTGCACCGACTACTGGCATGGGCGACTCTCCGCCATGAAGCAAAAACTATCAAAACGACCACAACTCAACATCAAACAATGTGTGATGATTTGTGCGTGTGTGTGTGTGTTGGGGGGGGGGGGGGGGTTAGGAAGAGGGCAAGGGAGTTGTCGGAGGTGTCACTGAGAGCTTAAACCATAAGGGCGATTCGAGTCGTCATCTCTCTCCTTCTGCGTCTCCTCTGGTGCTCAGGGGGCTTTGGGGCTGTCACAAACTGTTTAGTGCAGGCAGACCAGCAGACACCCTAATCTGCTTTAGGGTCCTCTTGAGCTCCTGGCAACTCTTAGATACGGACTATCCAATCAAGCGGGACGCCCGTCAAATAACTTCCTGTTTGTTTATCTGGTGATGGAGTCGAGCTTGATTAACGGCAGAATGCTGGCCCAGGTGTTCATGGCAGTTGAAGTTCAGAGTTCAAGAGAAGATCATTAGACTACTGAGCAGAGCCCTCATAGGGGAAATGACAATTACCTCAATCACACGTCCACAAATATCCTGACCATTCGTTGTGGACATAAGTGGATAACCCACACAGATGGGCTGTTAAATTCAAAATTCTTAGGCCTTTGTTATAAACCCTAATCTCTTGAGGTGTTGTTACATAACATTAGCATGAATTGACTTGAATGACACTGCGAAAATCATCCGTGAACAAAGTCGTACCCCAAAACAGCTTGGAAAGACGCGTCACGTATTGTTGCCAGGAGACGCCAGCCAGAGTTCTATTCAGTCGAGCTGGTGATCAGATCCAAACTGCAATTAGGGAACAATTCACCAGAAAAACACCTGATTCAGACAAAGTGTCTCTCAAGGTCCACATCATGGATGAGCAGCTTAATTCTGCGAGATCGTTTGCGCAATGTCAGCCGGCCGGTTCGCTGTTGGACTGGAAAGATAACAAAAGATTACTGGGTGAAATTGCTAATTACAATCGACGGCGAGAGAGCTTTTGAGAGTTTTATTGGTTATGCTGACTAATAAAGATTTCTCCTCGTGTCTGATTTAACCCGGACGAGTAAAAACCTCTCGGTCTCGGTGTCTAATGAACAAAGAGCCGGCGACACTTCTTTGTTTATCTGTTTGCTTGTTCTGCCCGTGGTGGGTAATATATCGAAGTAGCCTATATATTTAGGCCAGTTTAGTCCCTTTCTCCCTTTGGGATTTCGTAGAAAAAACCCATTTTCACTCCGCTGCTTGTGGACTCAAGGTTACGGTGTTATTTAGGCCGTTCTGTTGTTCCATAAATCAGTGGGTAATGTAATTGGGTGAGATCAAAGCACGGACACTATTAATTCGCTGGGACCCGTCAGAGGCACTTAAGGTGGCATTACTAACACTCCAAATGTATTATCTCAATCAGTTGACTGGCTGTAGCCTCTCTCTGAAAGGGAGATTAATAACAGGGTATACAGGAGAGTATATCTGTGCATATACTGCCTTGCACGTCCTCTCTCTCTCTGTCTCTCTCTCTCTCTGTCTCTCCTTTGCTCTTTCCCCTCTCTTTGTATCTCCCTGCCGGCCCTCCACGCACTCAAACCAGACAAATGCCTCCCCGTTGCCCACAAAGTACCACGCTTCCTCCTTGGAGAGGTCCCGCCTGATCGTAAACTGTAATGTACATGTGAACCAGGGAACCAAATCACCCTCTCCTTGGCCCGTTAGTCACCCCTCCCCTGGGACAGGGGGCCCAGTCCACACAGCAGAAAAAAACCCTTCCTCACCCACATCATAATGTTAGGATATAATGTCTTTCCCCAGAGCATGGTAAATTATGCTCTTCAAGAGAACCCCGTCTCTCCTCTCGTTGCTCGGGCGGAGGGCGGGAGGAGTCTGCTGGGGTTGAGGAGAGTCTGGCTGGGGTTGAGGAGGAGTCTGGCTGGGGTTGAGGAGGAGTCTGGCTGGGGTTGAGGAGGAGTCTGGCTGGGGTTGAGGAGGAGTCTGGCTGGGGTTGGAGGAGGAGTCTGGCTGGGGTTGAGGAGGAGTCTGGCTGGGGTTGAGGAGGAGTCTGGCTGGGGTTGAGGAGGAGTCAGGCTGGGGTTGAGGAGGAGTCTGGCTGGGGTTGAGGAGAAGACGCTTCTACCCCACTCGCCACATCCCACCACCTCCACCCCTTGCTCCTCCAACTACCCCACTATCTCCACTCCCTTCTCCTTCAACTAGCCCTCCATCCTCCTCCAATTACCCCTCTACCGCCAACTCTGCTCCTCCCCCCCCCCCCCACACAACTACACCAACCGCCCCCCACCCTAGTTCCACTAACCACCACGACGGATTCAGATTAATTAAAACGACAACCTCAGCATTATCGCTGGAGGAAATCCCCCACATCTCCCCTGCCCCTGTGTTTCTCTGTAGCGGTAAACACGACTGTTATGGTGTGTGTTTCCACTGAGTCGATGATGCACGGTGGAGAAGGTGTCAGAGCGAACCCGTCTCCTAACAAAGCCTCAAGTCCCCTCACAAGCTCTTTGTTTAAATGAAGCAATTTCACTGATTGCAATTACATGCTGTCAAGGAATTTTATATCATTTGATTGAATAACCGTTTTGATTAAAGACCCCCTAAACTAATTTCTCTTTCCCTTTAGACTGTATTTGGCGTGAGTCAGTTGCAATTTTCCTTACCTGACATTTTTATTTTGCTTTCCCCGACAAGGGAAATTGTCTTAAGTACTACGGGGTTTGGCTGCGTCTCTGCGGAGATGCAACGTTTGGGTTTGACATTTTTATTCATTTTTCAGACACTTTTATCCAAAGCGACGTTGAAACGGTGCCTACAGAATGCACCGCAGAAGATCAGGGATCAGAGGTGAGAAGTTATGACACTGTTTGAATGGTCAAACCAAGCCACATTGCAAAGTAACCACATCTCAGCTACCAGACACGGTGAACCAAAAAATATATTCTATAGTGCAACGATAACATTTACATTTAGTCATTTAGCAGACGCTCTTATCCAGAGCGACTTACAGTAAGTACAGGGACATTCCCCCGAGGCAAGGAGAGTGAAGTGTCTTGCCCAAGGACACAACGTCAGTTGGCATGACCGGGAATCGAACTGGCAACCTTCGGATTACTAGCCCGATTCTCTCA
>NC_090074.1:2639146-2716646 GCF_038355195.1 Osmerus mordax | reverse complement strand
GATGTCCGGTTGGTTATGACTGGATAGCTGACTTGCTATTTGCTAGTCTGGCTGCATGTTTTTACCTGGAAGGTCTAAGGTGGCAAAGAGGCTCATTTAGGAAGACTCCCACTTTGTTTAAAGCTCTGAATATCCTGAACACTTTGGCAAAGCAGTAAAACCACGGGATGAATACTGATGCCACTCCATAGGAGAATCAGTACTGTGTCAGTGAACTTGTCCCACAGTAACTGACAGGTAAAATTCTACTTTATCTTTTTCCACTCGACTATCAGATAAATGTTCCTTTATGTGGTGCAGTGGAAAGCTTCATCAACAGTGGAGAGGGTCCATACAGACGGTTTTAAGTGTAAGCTAGTAGGTCGGTTAACACTGAATTCAAATTGTAACTGTCGCAATAGATAAAATATGATTGTCTCGGTGCGCACAAGGGATTTGTCTGTGTTCGAGTGTTCAGCGAGTAGTTTTACGGTGTTTGATACGTTCCCCAACTCCTCCTGTGTGGACATAGAAATGTGTACGTTACACCAAGTATGAGGCCCTGTGGCGCCAAACGAAACTGACAGCCACGTGCATTATGAAAGAGATACAGGAAGTGAAGCGGTCGTGAAAAATGTCAACATCATTCCTTCCACCCCGGTGCGCACCATGTCAATTTGAGGAAGATGATAAAAAATTCAAAATACAACAAAAATGCAGTGGTTGGGGGGGGTGGGAGTGGGGGTGGGGAGTTCTGTATCTGTATTTTCCGACACAGATTTCAATTCTAGTAGTCACATTTCTATATTGGCTATCCGTAATGATGACTACATTTGTGTTTCTGTGTTTGACTGGAGTGACAGATGGCTTCCATGTTAAATATCTTAAAGAAACCTGGTGGATTAAACACCAACCTCCAGATTAGTGTTGCTGAAAGTGCATCATTAACGTTTTATGAGTTATTTTCCGGATTGGCTGGTAATTACAGAGAACATACCCTGCTTCTCTCTCCAGGGAATAGAAGACAATTAAAGAATAGTATTTCTCCCGTCTGAAGTAGGTCATGGATAATTGCGTTTGACAATTAAGAGTAAAAATGCGCACTGTAGTGAAAAGAAATGATATCGACATTTATTAATATGACATTTAATACACACAAGACCTGTGTTTACGAGAAGAGCGTTATATTACCTGTGTGAGGAGTGCTTAAACGAAGCCTCTTTGAATTACTGATGGCATTTTACATTTTTATCCAGTTTTGATGACTGTGCCAAAGGAATTTGAATTAGGATGCAATGGATTCATTAGCGAGACACGGACCACTAGCAAGAGACTGCTACAGTTAATCACAATTTTCAACTAGAACTAACTGTGGCAATGCTTGTAATTTCAATGTTCTGCCCAACAATGCGTTTTTGTAGTATTACATGGATTAAGAACTTAATCTTCAGCAGTGCCATCATTTCTTTTGTCCTTTTTTTTAATTGAGTTGTAAAGGAAAAAGAGTCCTTATTAATGTTCCCATAGTTATGTGCTTGCTGGGTAATGTACACAGATTAGAGAACAGGTTTTGTCTGCTGTGAATGGAATCTGATCTTCTTGTGCATTTTGGGAATTAAATCATCAATTGAAATGACATCACTATTACATTTCATTGTGTTCTTTTAAGCTCCTCTTTAAGATAATATCTGACATCCGGAAGCATCATGCTCTTACAGGAGTCCTTCTCCTCCTTGGATGTCATTGGCTGAACAGGCATTCTCTTACCTCCTCCCTAACGAATGAAAGCTCCTGATTGGATAATTGATTTATTGGGTGGTCTGATACAGCTCTCTCATTGGTGTGGTGTGGCACGGAAAGGACCTTGGGGGGCAGGCAGGCATCGATCACAACGGCCAATCAGAACGCGGGGAGGAAGGGCAGGGATGGAAGGAGGCGTCGACTGTTTGAGATAGGTGAATCAAAGGATGGATTAAAGCATGTAGAGAAAGACAGAAAGACAGACTGATGGTTGGGAGACCTCTTTTATCTTGTTTTAGACTACTCTGGCTATCAGGAAGACAGCCTCCAAGAGCTTTATACCACATCAAAGACGAGAACGAGCGAGACGGAGCGAGAGAGAGGGAAAGAGGTCTTGTCAAGCCTCATTCCACTCAGTGTTGCATTGAGAAATTCTGTTTGTGCGATATCGAGAATCCAGGTCAATCGCCTTAGCTTTGATGCTCTCCCAAACAGTTTTGAGTGCGGCATTAAAGGGCACTGTGTTCTGCGGAGGATGAGCTGATGGGAGTTCTGTTCCAACAACCTCTAACCCTGGAACAATAACCCTGGAGCTCCGCATGTCGCATCGCACAACCACAACTCCCCTCCCTCCTCTGCCCCGATGTCAGTACGCTGCAGCAGACGTGTGTGTGAGTAGGTGTGCGGGGAATTGTAGTGTGTGTGTGTGTGTGTGTGTGTGTGTGTGTGTGTAAGGGGGTAGAGGGGGAGGGGATGGAAGTGGCAGGGGGGGCAGTTGGTGACATCAGGGGGTAGATTAATGAGATGGGGAGGGATGGGGAGGAGAGGGGGAGAGAGGAGAGATGGAGAGGGGGAAAGGACATGGGGTGAGGAGCAGCAGTACTGGGTGGGTGAGTTGTCATGGTCACTGGAGGCTCTCATTAGAACATCTTCGACACCACAGGTTGCTGAACGACTGTCTCCATGTCTGGACTACTTCTGAGACTGTGTGCCTGGTCACACCTCTCTCTCTCTCTCTCTCTCTCTCTCTCTCTCTCTCTCTCTCTCTCTCGCTCTCGTCTCTCTGTCTCTCTCTGTCTCTCTCTGTCTCTCTCTGTCTCTCTCTGTCTCTCTCTGTCTCTCTCTCTCTCTCTCTCTCTCTCTCTCTCTCTCTCTCTCTCTCTCTCTCTCTCTCTCTCTCTCTCTCTCTCTCTCTCTCTCTCTCTCTCTCTCTGTCATACCTTCTCTTCTCCCTCCCCCCTCTTTCTCGTCATGTCAATTGTATCTCACCCTCTCTTTTCTCACCCTTTTCTCCCTTTTCTTCACTTCCCAATCACACCATTTCTGGAACCTTCCAGCCTGTTTTCTCTTGGCTTGTATACTACTTGAAATTTTGGAGGGTGAAAACCCCCCACAAAAGAACACAGTGGATGTTTTTTCTTCTATAAAAAAATGCTCAGAAACAACGATTAATAATGCAGTGTTTGGAATTTGGCCTAATTTCCTCCCCAAATCTGTGAATCTGCAGAGTAATTGCGTTCTAAACATGTTAATACGCTGCATCGTTAATGACTCTGAAACTGGGAGCCATTAGTGATGTGTGGTCAAATATTTAGCAGCTGAATGCTGCCCACTTTATCAACAGATGGGCTAGGCGAACAGCAGAACTACTAAACCTTGAACAACAACAAGCTAAACGTGAAGCTAAATTAAAGTGTGTGTGTCTCTGTGTGTGAGTGTATACGTGTGTATACGTGAGTGTGTTTGTATGTGTGTGTGTGATGGGCCATGATGGCTTCTCTGCCCGTCCACAGTGCCCTGGGTCAGGGGCAGGGAGTGGGGACCTGTGCCCTGTGTGTGTGTGTGTGGGAGCTGATGGAGCATCTGTAACTCCGCCACCCTCCACAGCCCCTCCCCCCCGCTCAGCCCCGCCCCTCCCCTCAGCCCCGCCCCTCCCCTCAGCCCCGCTGCAGCGCACCCCCCCCCTGCAGTGCTCCACACACACACACACACACACACACACACACACACACACACACACACACACACACACACACACACACACAGCTGTGCTCCCCCCTCCTGGGCTGTCTGTACGCTCCACAGCCTCACGTACGTGTTTAACTGTCGTATGAACACTTCTCTCCTTCTGGCACTCTCTTTCTCTCACCCTCCTGGTCTCTCGGTCTCACTCGCCCTGTCTTTCTGTCTTTCACTCACTCTCGGTCTCTCTCTTACTCACTCTCTCATTCACTGTAGGTCTCTCTCTCACACACACACACACACACACACACACACACACACACACACACACACACACACACACACACACACTGTGAGGGTGAAGAGCAGATGAAGGTGAACCAGGGGCATGAGCTCTGGAGAAGCCATCGTTCATTCCTCCTGTCAGGCCGTTCAGGAGCTGACCAGCTCACTCGGGGTCGGGGGAGGGCGTGGGGAGTGTGTGTGTGTGTGTGTGTGTGTTACTGGGTGGGGCCTGATCCTGGATTTGTGTGTCCGCGTGTGTGTCTGTGCGTGCAGTTGTGTTTCTTTGTGTATGTGTCTGTAAGGTGGGTGTAGGATTGGTTTGTCTGTAAGGTGAGGCAGGATTGGTGGGTCTGTAAGGTGAGGCAGATTGGTGGAGCTGTAAGGTGAGGCAGGATTGGTGGAGCTGTAAGGTGAAGCAGGATTGGTGTGTCTGTAAGGTGGTGTAGGATTGGTGTGTCTGTAAGGTGAGGCAGGATTGGTGGAGCTGTAAGGTGAAGCAGGATTGGTGGAGCTGTAAGGTGAAGCAGGATTGGTGGAGCTGTAAGGTGAAGCAGGATTGGTGGAGCTGTAAGGTGAAGCAGGATTGGTGGAGCTGTAAGTTGAAGCAGGATTGGTGGTTAGAAAGAGAAAATACAATCAACATTCCTAACTGGATTCCATTGTACCAGTGAATTACGGTGAAGCTTTAAACCGGCATATTGAATATTTAGACTTGTCACCCCAACTGAAAAGTTTCCGCTGGGTCTCCATCTGCAGTTCACTGGAGAACCAGCGTGAACTTCCCAGCCCCTCGATATTGTAACTCACATTTTTATATTTCCTCCTTTTCACCCATAGCCAGCCATGTCAAACCCAAATACTATTATACTTGTTATAATTCATTATTACCCCCAATTGACAGGGGTCCTGGTCTGAAGGTGACTTCATTACATTACAGGTTATTGCCTCGTATATCAAACCTGGCCGTCCCCAATTGGAGCCAGCTGAACTGCTGTGACTGACTGTGAAATTGACTGCTCTCAATCATAAAGTCATTAGATTAGCCTATGGTTATGTTTAAAACAGAGAGCACACCGGTGAAATCCCTTGGGGGGTCTTTGTGCTGATGACTGAGAAGATAAGACGGTTATTTGGATGGACAGACTGGGGGTGGGGGAGTTGAGAGGGGAAGGGGATAAAGGAGTGATCAATGTTGAGTTAAAGAATGGCCTCAGGGAATTGTCTGTTCTCGAACATAAAGTCCTCAAAGTGAAATCGATACAGCCTCTGCTAGGCGATGGGTTACATTATTAAAATATACGACTTTTACAAATGTGTGAACTGTTTTTATTCATACAGCGCCAAAAGTAACATGTATGGGAAGGGAAGATTGTGATCTTGACTAAGTCATGTGATTAATAATGATGTATGGTGTGTGTTACCTGACCTAAGGTCAAAGGGTTTATTTATATTAATGATCATTTTTCTCAGACAAAAGACCATCACCATGCTAAGAAGCTACACTACGTCTACACACTGATATGAAACGTGCGGGCCCTGACCAGATTCCTAGTTTTCAAATCAGTATCGCGATGACTGACCTCTGTGATGTGAAAGCTCAGTGTGTCCATCATATTGGACTCTGTCTCTCTCTCTCTCTTACAGAAGTTATATCTCTTGCTAAGTCTGTATTTACCTGCAGCCCAGAGAGACACTACAAGGTTATTGACTTTACAATGCCGTATACAAGAACCCAATATGTATAATGAATAAGATGGATCTTGAGGGAGATTATGGAAATAGTTTATTTTAATAGATACTAAGTTCATCTGGGAAATACAAACTCTATACTGTTCATACATTACATGTATATAGAATATAGACTTCAGAATACATCTTGTTTCATGTGTATTTCCAGGATTGAAACAGAGGCAATCGAACCTTTAAGTTTTGAAATAAGTTTCTGTATTCTGGTCAGAAGTACAATGACTACAATAGGCCTGGCTGTGTGTAAACAGACCTGTCCACACGCTCAAGTGAATTAGTCAGCGTGTGTGTGTGTGTGTGTGTGTGTGGGTGGGGGGTAGTGTATGTAGATTGGAGCATATTGACAATGAAAGGTCAGGAATGAGGGTTGCCCCCACATCACACACTCTGCTGTCTCAAGAGCTCTCATTAACTCCTACTCGCGTTATGTCTCTCCTCCTATCCTCCCCTCCCGTCTCTTCTCCTCTCCTCTCCCCTCCTATCCTTTCTCCCTTCCTCCCCTCCCGTCTCCTCTCCCCTCCTTTCCTCTTCTCCCCTCCTATTCCCCCCCCTCCTTTCTCTCCTCTCCTCCTCCCCTCCCCTCCTCCCTTTCCCTCCCCTCCTCCCCTCTTCTCCTCTTCTGTGTCGTCCTTAGAGAACTGAGAGAGATACAAAAAAGTAGGGAGGGAGAGAGAGAGAGACACAGAGAGATGGAGAGAGACAGATAGAGAGACACTAACAGCTGGGTCCAGTCAGGTGGACTCCATGAAGAGTGAGAGATGGGTCAGTAGGAAGCCATGGAAACAGCAGTGGATGGATGGATGATCTGGTTTGGCAGGGTGAAGGATAACCTCTTGCGGTTCATTCATTATTCAGACCAGATGCCCATCCAGGGTCCACCTCGCGCTCTACTTCTCATCGTTTAATGTAGTTTTAAGGTCCCGGCTGTATAATAATAAGAACAAAAAATAAAAATACATGTCTGAGAAACAGAAGGATGAGTCTTAACTCTGTCTGTGAGCGCAGCTCTTGAAAACAGGTAGTTTTGTTAAGTCTTTTGAATAGATGTTGACTTCCTGGACTGTCAAATAGCCCTGATCAGAGCGGATCAAAACTTCACAGAGGTGTTTATCTTTGGCGGTGTATTGCAGCGCTGAAACACTCGGCCCCAAACATCGCAAACTTCTTCAGAGGCATAGCGTCCTTGTTTAACAATCTCGCCAAGCGCCCCGAAGGTTAGCGTTCACAAGAGGAGAATACCAAGCACAGAGTAAACTTTTTCTTTCTAGCTGAAACAGCACCGGGTAAACCTCCATCCCAACGTACCTAATATCTACAGACTACTGGAACGAGGACGATGTGGTTCTTCGAGAGTGACTCACGGTAAAACAGTGGCCATGGGAACGTCGTCGGGAGAAGTTATGGCGTGTTAGAGACCTGCGTTTCCTCTTCCTCTGCAGTTCAGCCTCTTCTGGGAGTCGCACGTTGTGGAGGTTTTTCAGTTTGTCTTTTCAAACTGTCAAACATTTCCCACTCTGTTATGACCTGGCAGCACAGTGGATGTTTGCCTTATGGCATGAAAACCTGATTAATTGCCTGAACCTTTTGTGTTTACGAGGACCAAAATTCACTGTTGAGACTGTTTTTGTTGTGTCCGGGGAGGTGGAAAGGGGATATTTTCCCAACTATGTTTTGTTCAGTGTCACTTGCCCTCAATTGTGATGAATTATAACAATTAGTAGTCTCTGTTTCTCTCCCTCTTCCCCTCTATCTCTCTCTCTCTCTCTATCTCTCTCTCTCTGTCTCTCTCCCTGGCATGCTTTTGCACCAGTTCTATTCAAAACGCTCAAAATGTCTATCCGACAGGAAAAAGTCTTCCCACACGAGCAGTGAGCCAGATCCGGACAAGCCCACGCCAGGGGATGGCAGAATGAGGCTGTCTGCGTCTGAGGGTGGTGGCTAGCGGAGGGGGGACGGAGACGAGAAGGCGTCGTGTCAGTGTGTTGTGACAGATCCTCTCTGATCCTGGTTCTGGAATCCCACTCTCTCACCACAGCCAATCCCCATGCCAGCCTTGCCCGTGGGCGGGGAGACAGACAGAGAGACAAGCAGACAGACAGGCAGGCAGGCAGACAGGAAGGCAGATAGGTAGGCAGACAGACAAACAGGAAGGCAGATAGGTAGGCAGACAGACAGACAGGCAGGCATCCAGGAAGGCAGATAGGTAGGCAGACAGACAGACAGACAGGAAGGCAGATAGGTAGCAGACAGACAGGCAGGCAGGCAGGTGGTCAGGGCAGACAGACAGGCAGGCAGAAAGGAAGGCAAACAGACAGGCGGTCAGACAGGCGGTCAGACAGGCAGACAGACAGGCAGACAGGCAGGCAGGTGGTCTGGCAGACAGACAGGCAGACAGACAGACAGGCAAACAGACAGGCGGTCAGACAGGCAGGCAGGCAGACACGTGCTAGAGATGAAAGCACAGTGATGTTGATACTGTGATACTGTCCTGCCTCCCTGCTGCAACAGGGCAGAGAGACACTGCAGATCTTCTCAGGGCCACACACACACACACGCAAACAGTAAAGAACACCATTAGCCGGTAAATAAAACGGGGGGGGCGGGGGGGGGGGTGAGAGAAAACCCTGAGGACAGTACCAGGGGATAAAATTCAGTCTAAGCCTGTTTGTGTGTGTGTGTGTGTGTGTGGTGTAAGGGGGGGGTAACAATTTTCTGCATGAACTGGTGCATCCGATCACAGCTGTCTGGGTAGATGGGCAGGTAGAATCATGTGTCGTGAACTGACAGGAAACAGGTTCAGCATTTTAACCTCCCTCCCCTCCCTCCCACCCATCCCTCCCCTCCCTCCCACCCCTCCTCCCTTCTATACCTCCCCTCCCTCCCCCCCTCCGACTCCTCTCCTCCCCCCCTCCCTCCCTCCTCCTCTCACCTTGCCTGTATCCCTGCACCAAATAACCCCCGCTGCTCTGAGCATGCCACAGTAGCATATATTATGGACGCACTGAACACATTGACGACTGTGGGAGTTTTAAATCAAGTGAATAGCTTCATTCCTTTTGCCACAATGGGACTTTTTATTGAGTAATCATTCAACTGACGAGCAAAAGGTATTTCTATAAAAAATGCTAGGGTGGTTTGAGGTCTTGGTAAAGGTGTGTGACTGTTGCTTGGTCCGTTTATTTAAAGAGAGAGAAAGTGTCTCACCACACAACAAACAGGTCCAAATAAGAAAGAACCGTCCAAATAAGAAAGAACCAGAAGTAGAAAATCCATTCAAATCTCTCTCGGGAGTAGTTCTCGTCTATTCCATCCACGGGTCTCATCCCAAACACAGTTTGGCGTCTCTGAATTCTTTCAAACCTCGCTTTTTCACAGCAGAGTAAACATTTCCACCCCATCTCCCTGAAAAGACCCCCCCCCCACCCCCCCCCCAGATAAAGATTCTTCAATTTGTTTTGGCTGCCAATGTTACTCTGCCTGACCTGACAGAAGCTGAACTGAAAATGGCTGGTAAATGAAAATGAACGACGTGTTGTGTGAGTTGCAGGGAGAACCGTGAACACACGCCTCTGTAGTGTCTGACCCTTGTTTGACCCTCTCCGTGGGAAGACGTTGCATGTCATTTGCTCTAGGTTTGAACAGAGCTATTCACCGAATATTAACATTACGCACCAACCCATCCCCTAACACAAACACGTTATGGCAGCGAATGTATGCACACACACACACATATGCACGCAAGTGTGTGTACACACACACACACACAAAATTTCGGGGGAACTAAGAAGCAGAGAGCCAGCCAGACTGAAGTTAAACTGCCTCATTTGCATCGGGCATTCATTTACCAGAGCACTGCAAGGCCGCAGCAGACACCACAAATAAACAACGGCAAATTAAAAGCGAGAGAGAGAGAGAGAGAGAGAGAGAGAGAGAGAGGGGAGAGAGGCAGAGAGGGAGAGAGGCAGAGAGGGAGAGAGGCCCTCGCTGGTAGTAAACGCAGAGAGCGGCCACCTCTGAGAACACCCTGTAACGACCCTAAGTGATGGTGTAGCAGCCAACAGAGAGAAGTGAGAGATCTGGGGGCCAGGATCCTGGCAGGCAGGGTCCCAGGCTGTCGGCAAGGTCATCCAGAGGGAGGGAGGGAGGGAGGGGGAGGGAAGGGAGGGAGGGAGGGAGGGAGGGAGGGAGGGAGGGAGGAGGGGAGGGGGAGGGGAGGGGAGGGGAGGGGGAGGGGAGGGGGGAGGGGAGGGGAGGGGAGGGAGGGGGAGGGAGGGGGAGGGGAGGGTGTCATAGTGGCACTGTGTCAAAGGCACAATTTGTGTGTGCTACTGTGCTAGCTGACTGGCTGGCTGGTTGACTGACTAGCTGTTTAGTTGGCTGGCTGTTTTGGTTGGCTGGTTAGCTGGCTGGCTGGTTGATTGACTGTTTGATTGGCTGCTTAACTGGATGGCTGGTTGACTGACTAGCTGTTTGGTTGGCTGGTTAACTGTCTGGCTGTTTGGTTGGCTGGTTAACTGTCTGGCTGTTTGGTTGGCTGGTTAACTGGCTGGTTGACTGACTGACTGACTGACTGGCAGGCAGGCAGGCAGGCAGCAGGCAGGCAGGCTGGATGGCAGGCAGGCAGGCAGGCTGGATTGCTGGCAGCCAGGCAGGCAGGCTGGCAGGCTGGATGGCAGGCAGGCAGGCAGGCAGGCAGGCAGGCAGGCAGGCAGGCTGGCAGGCAGGCAGGCTGGCAGGCTGGATGGCAGGCAGGCAGGCAGGCAGGCTGGCTGGCTGGCAGGCAGGCAGGCAGGCAGGCAGGCAGGCTGGCAGGCAGGCAGGCAGGCAGGCTGGCTGGCTGGCAGGCAGGCAGGCAGGCAGGCAGGCTGGCAGGCAGGCTGGCAGGCAGGCAGGCAGGCTGGCAGGCAGGCTGGCCTGGAGGAGGAGAGGGAGGGGGGAGGTCGTCTGGATTCACCTCAGCATCCATCACACAGGCGTGGCCCTCGTTAGTGTCCTACTGAAATAATGACGACTGACACTGGCTGTGACGGGGCACGCCGCTAATGATCCCTCACCCACCCTCACCCCTCCCTCACCCCTCCCTCACCCACCCCTCACCCACCCTCACCCCTCCCTCCCTCACCCACCCCACACCCCCCTTCCTTTCCCTCTAACCCTCTCACCCGCATCCCTCCTCCCCTTCACCCCTCCCCCTTCACCCCTTCTTCTCCCTCTCTCCCACCTCCCCTCTCCACTTTTCCATCACTTCTCCCCCCTCCTTCACCTCTCCCCCTCCCTCTCTCTAACATCCCCCCCACCTTCACCTCTCTCTGACCTCACCTCTCCCACCTCCTCATGACGGGGATTCATCTTTCTCCTGGAAGGAGGTCAGGGCAGAGTCACCTGAGCTGGCACAGTCCCTCCGCACTCTAGGACCACTTACCTTCTGGAGGCCCAGCTCGGCCCCTACTGCTACAGGTGTCTGTCGGTCTGTCTCTCGGTCTGTCTGGGTGTCTGTCTGTCAATCTGTCTGTCTGTCAATCTGTCTGTCTGTCTGTCGATCTGTCTGTCGGTCTGTCTGGGTGTCTGTCTGTTAATCTGTCTGTCGGTCTGTCTGGGTGTCTGTCTGTTAATCTGTCTGTCGGTCTGTCTGGGTGTCTGTCTGTCAATCTGTCTGTCGGGTCGGTCTGTCTGTGATAATCGTTTCCTGATTGTAAGGCAGAAGATTAAACCCGTCCTCAGAGAGCAGGCCAGGATAGGGTCCAAGTCTGGGTTTGGGTTTGTCGTGCAGAGAGCTGTCCGAAGCAGAACCACACCACCAATGACATGTCGTTCCTGTCGATGATATCATGCTGAAATATCCCTACTGGATTTCTTTCAAACAATGGAGACCAAAAAATAAATAAAAAATTTGCTCTCTTCCAAACCCCAAAATGAGGAATCAATGACACGAAGCGTGGCTAATCTCTCACAGTACATCTGACACAATGGATGACTGTGAGGAAACTCTCCCGCTGCAAAGACAGAAAGGCCAACAGAAGTTTGCTTTGGGACTGTGTGTGCGCAGAGTCTTGTCAGCAAATATTTCTCCTCCCTCTCCGGGAGTTTAAGTATAAATGAGAGTGGCGACGAGGCGTGTGTGTGTGTGTGTGTGTGTATTTGGGAGAGACTCGGAGGGTGAAGATATGCACTCCCCTCAAGGTTATTTGTCATTCTATTTCAAATGTTGTTTTGCTTCCCAGACCTTTTGAGCCCTCCTTCTCCTCCTCCTCTAGCTCCAGTAGCGAGGCAATACTTTGTCTCCTGCTGATTCCCATCTCTTTTTTGTAATCGGATTTAAAACGTTTTTGTCAATGATCCAATCCAACACAACAACCGTGGTGGTCATAAGTTTTTTTTTTCTCTGAAGATTCGAGTAAAGGGGTCATTTAATCAACCAGTCAACCTCACCAACGTTCCAGACCAGACCAGCAACCAACCGTTGAGGGTTCTAACCGGACCATAATTGACCTCTTTATGCTAACGCAGGCCCATGTAACCCTGATCCTTCATTTTCTGCTCCACTTTCTACATGCCCTTTTTGCAGGTCGCTTTGGATAAAAGCGTTTGCAAAAATGGAGACCCACCAAACCGGGCATCAAGGATTCAGCTTAGGAACCTTGTACGCCACATACTAACCACAGAGAGAGAGAGCATAAGAGAGAAAGAGAGAAAGAGAAACAGAGAGAGAGAGAGACATAGAGAGAGCGAGAGAGACACATAGAGAGAGAGAGGGAGAGAGGGTAAGAGAGAAACTTCTGGAAGTCTGGCCTTCTTTCCTCAGCGCTCATCATCACTATGCACCTCTGTACCAGTGGTAAGATCTCTGTCTGGCCCGGCTGTGCTTGGAATAGTCAAGGAGGGCGGTAGAGTGATAAGCTGTCAGCCTCAGGCCCCCCTACTGCCTGCAAATCAAATAAACTTCCCACAAACATCTGGGGCGACATGCAAATAATATGATCAATATTCTGCACAGCTTACCACACGAGCGCTACACCACCTTGTGGGATAATCAATAAGGAAAAACACCAACACGTCGGGAGAGTATACACACACACGCAAACCGACGACACACACAGACACACACTCATATATTTATACAAACACTACACCCCCCCCCCCCCTCCCACACACAAACATACACACACCTTTTCACCTCCCCCCCCTCATACACAAACAACCACCCCACAGAGAATATGGCTTCTCAGTGTGAACTTCCATCTGCGGAATACAGAGACCAGCCTGGCTATGAGACAAGAGTGGATGTATATCAACAGTAACACACACACACACACACAAACACGCACATGTGTACACCACTGACAGGAGGCAGATCACTACCGACACCTGCGAGGCTACCAGTGGTTAATTACCCCAAGCTTGTATAGAAAACTGCATTTCCCAGGACGACAACAAACTACTTTTCCCAGGAGCACCCAGAAGCCGCTGACTGAAGCTTTATGACATCACGGGAGAGTTCGAATCTGACAGATTTCCCCTGCTGTTGTAAAACACACGCACACTGGCACAGCAACAACAGAATACAAGTTGGTGCTAGAAAGGAATTATTAATCAGGAAAAAAAGTTCACTTGGGGTCTTCAAGGCTTGTAAGGTGAGTTATTCATACGAGAAGCCTTAGTCAGGTTCTGTGAATTTCAGTAGTCGGCTGAGATATTCACACAAGGCGACTTGTTTGCCTAGTGAGGTGAGTTAGTGAGTTGTGAGTTTGTCAGTTTAAGGCCTCAAAAAAACACACACACACACACTGCATCCCATTCTACACACACATCCGCCAAGAACGTGTCACAATCACTTTGTTTCTCTCTCCGTTGAAGACGGGGACTCCCGCCTGGAGCCGTGGGAGAACCACCTGCCTGGGAGAGGAGGCCCAGATGCTGGTGTTGGCTGCCCACTGACAGCACACCGGCAGGGGGCAGAGGAGCCCTCGCTGCCCCCTCCCTTCTCCTGTCAGGCCCCTCAGGGGGGCAGCAGAATGCTGGAGGGCAGAGGAGGGGAGCTGGGTCATGGGGGTAGAAGGGGTTTGTCAGGTAAACAGAGAGGTGATCTGTAAACAGTTTGGGGAGAAAGGTTAGAGGGAGGCGGGGCAGTACGGGCAGTCTGTCTGCGGGGATCAACTCTTCTCTGGCCGCGACGGGGGTGGGTGGGGTGGAGTTAGAGGGAGGGGGTGGAGGAGTTGTGCTTGACAGAAAGATTTAGTAGCGTTTTGAAGATTTAGAGCAAGCTTTCCACAGGCTTTTTTCCCACAAAAACAGATTGTCTTTGAGGGGGGGGTGGGATGATCACATTGATAATGACATTGAAGAGTTGTTCATTGTTCAAGTCAGTTCTATTACATTTACATTTAGTCATTTAGCAGACGCTCTTATCCAGAGCGACTTACAGTAATTACAGGGATATTCCCCCCGAGGCAAGTAGGGTGAAGGGTTGAGTGTTTCTCAATTACAGAACAGCAACATGGAAATACAATCGGTAGACAACAGATATTCTCCACTGACTTACACTAACACCAGGACTGTATTTAGTCAAGGTTTGAAAAACATGTCTTGGAGCCAGTGTGAAGGAGCCTTCAGAGATGTATGTCCTGGTTCTTCGTGTTTGAGGTGAATCAGGTCATACATAACTGCATCAAGGATCTCCCCTCCTCTCTCTCTCTCATATTTATCTCTGCCTCTTTAACTACCCCCCCTCTCTATTACTTTCTCTCACTGAATTTGGCTTAATTTGTTGTCTCAACCCCCCCCCCTTGCCATCTCTCCCTCCTCCTCCTCCCCTCCTCCTCCTCCCCTCCTCCTTGCCTGACTAGTCATCTGCTTCCCCTGCTCTCCAACTGAGTCACCGTCTCTGAAGAAAACTCTCTGTTTTCCTACATGTCCGTCACCAGGCTCCTCTCTCTCTCTCTCTCTCTCTCTCCCTCTCCCTCTCTCTCCCTCCTCTCTCTCTCCCTCTCTCTCTCTCTCTCCCTCTCTCTCTCTCTCTCTCCCTCTCCCTCTCTCTCTCTCTCTCCCTCTCTCTCTCTCTCTCCCTCTCTCTCTCCCTCTCTCTCTCTCCCTGTCTCCCTCTCTCTCTCTCCCTCTCTCTCTCTGAACACCAACCCCGCGAGGCGGTCGGGCGGCCATCAGCATTCACGCGGGACATCGCCGTCAGGGGACGCGGGTGGAACGGGAGATTTTCTCTGCCTCGCCGCCTGCCTCTCCGGGAGACTGACCGTGAGGGGAGGAGAGGGGAGATTTGTCACCCGCTAGGCCGGCTTAATGTTCCGGCTAAACTGTTGCAAAATAGATGTTGACAGAAAAGTGGCAGATTCTGAGAACTGACATGACGGTGGTGATTCGGTGGAACAGGCCCGGAGGATCTCCATAAGTAAATGTGACATGAGCCGATGCATCAGAGAGGTGGACGCACAATGGGAGGATTGTCAAAGGGAGGGAGAATCTGTGGGGGAGCCGACTGGTAGCCGCTCTCTCTCTCTCTCTCTCTCTCTCTCTCCTTCTCTCTCTCTCCTTCTCTCTCTCTCTCCTTCTCTCTCTCTCCTTCTCTCTCTCTCCCTCTCTCTCTCCCTCTCCTCTCTCTCTCCTTCTCTCTCTCTCCTTCTCTCTCTCTCTCTGGCAATGTGTCTCTCTCCATTTCTCTCTCTGTCAATGTCTCTCTCCTTCTCTGTCACTTATCTCTCTCTATATATATATTTCTCCTGTTTTTCTGTCCCTTTTATTTTTGTATCTCTCCCTTTCATAGACGCATCTCTTTCTCTCCATCTGTTTTGCTCTCTTTACTGCTCTGTCTCTCTCTCTGTCTCTCTCTCTCTGTCTCTCTCCGTCCGTATCTTTCTGTACGCCCACACATTCCTCCCTTTCAAAACCCCATCTTTTTTTCTCTCTCTCCACTTGTCTCTTTCTCTTCACCCATCTCTCCATCTTCCCCTCTCTCTCTCTCTCTCTCTCTCTCTCTCCTTTATTTTTTACTGGTCTTGTTCTCTAGTATTAAATCAATGACCAATATAATAGTACCATATAAACAGATACATTTTTACAAAATTACATCATGTATGTTGGAGCAGGAAAACATCTTCTAGAACATACAGGACAGTATGGCCCTGAGGAGAGGGGTTATAGACCAGTGCTTGGGATGACCCATGGACATTAAATCCTTATGTAGCCCATAGCACAATAATACTTATAAAGGTGAAACTAAAAAAACATTTTTAAAATAGTTTTTTGATTTATTTGTCTGTGTGAACAATACATGACTCGGAATTGACTGCTACATGTCTTGGGAAATTACAGAATGGTGTTGCAGGAGATCGATATCACGGTACAGTACTGTATACCTCCAAAGAACGTTATGAATAAGAATCCGTATTTTACTTGAACCTAACCTTTGTTGTTTTGACTTGTTGTGTCATGTAAAGCAGTGGTTCCCAACTCTGGTCCTCAGGGCACCCTGTCTTGCATGTCTTAGATGTTTCCCTGCTCCAACACACCTGATTCAAATGAATGGGTCGTTATCCAGCTCTGCAGAAGAAACCTACTTATGACCATTCATTTAAATCATTGGTGTGTTGGAGCAGGGAAACATCTTAAACAGGCAGGACAAGGTGCCCTGAGGACCAAGGTTGGGAACCACTGGTGTAAAGGGGTCAAATCCCTTTTAAATTAGATGTGTATTTTGTGGCTGTATTGTATTGGGAACAGAGTAGTTTGATACCTCGTTATTAACATGACCAGGAGATAATTGGATGTTAGACACTCTCATGGAAATCTGACAAAGACAAACTAGACAGGATGGGATGGCAGATAGAGGTGGAGAGAGAGAGATGGGAGAGAAAAGGAGAGAGAGATGTGGAGAGAGAGATGGGGGGAGAGAGAGAGATGGGAGAGAGAGAAAGAGAGATGAGATATGGGAGAGAGAGAAAGAGAGACATGGGAGAGAAAGAGAGAGAGAGGGGGCGACAGAAAGTAAGAGAGGAGAGAATAATGGAGTGAAGGCGGGAGGAAGAAAAAGACACTGAATGAGAGGATTCGTATTTACTGTGTAGGATGGAGAGAGAGAGGAAGAGAGAGTGGGGGAGACTGAGTGAGAGAGATAGAGAGTGGGAGGAGTGAGAGAGCGGGAGAGAGTGCGCAAGAACAGACAGGGAATAAAGGTGGTCCTTCTCACTCTTATTATACTGGTTATAATCTTCAACCTTGCAGGGTCCTCTCCGTGTTGTTTACACAGAACATTTCCAGGCTTTTCTAATTGCTTTTTTTCTCTTTTTTCGGTGGGAGGGGGGACGGGGTGAGACACACATTTGGAGATACACCCCCGGTTTTTGCGAGACAAGCCGTCCTTGAGTAGTTAGCTAATTAGTTTTGGAGCAATTACCTGCTTGGGTGCTTTGTGATAAGTCTCTCATATCGAACACAAACCAATACTGAGAGCTTGAACCATGTTTGATGTGTATCCTCCCATTCACTTTTTTTTGGTGCGACCAGTAGCTCACCTCGCTCTACAGTTGGTCTGTCCACAAACATCTCCCCACCCTTTGGCGCATACGTGGTCGCAGCTGTTTGCGAATTAGCGCTCCCTCTTTCATCCTTTCAGTCAACCATGAGAAAAATGCCAAATTCAGGTATGTGTTCCACATTTCAGCACCATCACCTACCCTTTAGTTCCCGTTAAATAGCTTGAACCAGTTGCGAACAGGTGTGAAGAAGATCATTATATCCCGGTGCGGTCCATTCTCACGACCCGTAGGTCTGAGGAGAGAGAATTCACTGTAACATACTTTGGCCATGCTGCTCCTTGCAGCCGATCTAAACCTATGATACTTATTATAAACCTATAATAAACAAATCCTAATCATGTATGAGTTACTATTCTTATTAACAAATTGTTAGCCGGTAGTCGCTAGCTGTTAGCCGCTAGCTGTTGTCGCTAGCTGATATCCGCTAGCTGTTAGTCTCTAGCTGTAAGTCGCTAGTTGTTCGTGTTAGCCGCCAACTGTCAGCCGCTAGTCAGGTTTTGACAGGAGGTGGCCATCTGTAGAGTCAGCCAGGCCAAGCCCAGACTGCTCATCTATTAAGCATCACAGCCACTTGCTGGAGGACTTTACTCTGCGTGATATACATCATTAAGGAGCATAATGCTGGTAAATATTTGAAGAGGGCAGTGCTTCTTCGCCTGACCCCATTAGCTGAAGGTTTCGTTGAACGCTGATCCGTATGATAAACAGTACTTCTGGGTGTCTTGGTAAACAATTCTGACAGATTGCAAAGTATGGTATAGCATTGGATACTTAAGTGTGTCATGCAGATAAACAACAGCAAAATATATTTATGAGACTCAAACAGACTGGAGATGGATGCTCTTAGAATTAGATGACCACATAAGTAGAAACGATGGCAGTTCACTGGAGTTAATAACTCTGTTCAAAACCCTAAGTGACATTGTGCTGACAGCTTGACACAACAAAATTTTTCAAAGTAGAACTTTGAGACCTTTTCTGTCTTGTACTGGAGCTTTTCTCTTCACTAGGGCCAGACACCTGGAAGACATAACCACACACAGCACTGTCCTCATCTGAAAGAGAACTTAGTCATCCTCCAAACTGAAGCTAGACTGAGATGCAGAGGAGATGTCGAAATACTCCTCTTGAGGATGGACTGGATTTGAACCGGGGACCTCATGAACTTTGTGGACTTTACTCGGTCTTACTAAGTTGTAACAGCAGCGGCGTGAGTTGTCAGTGCAGAGGTCGTTAATCAAATCCAATGCGTTCAATGAAAACTTGCTAATATGACACACACGCTGTGACTAATGCAATGACCATCTTCATGTGATATTCAAGAGCCTGTTTTCCCATTCAATACATTCAACACAATATATAAAAGGATGATGTTTTTTAACGAACCGCAAATTCGAACAGCTTAGTTCGCGGTATGCCCTTTTTAAAAAACTAGTACAGTTTTAATGATAAGAAAACAACACATTCTCTGATCTCTGACCAGCTCTGTATGACTTGCGTGGTACGTCATTATAACCTGCCACAACTAGAAATACATACCACTTGTAATTTACATTACAAGATCAAAACACGGAACCAAATTCTCCCTGTGAGACCTGACTTTTAAGGGCACTTCACTGATTGGTCTTTTCCTGCTCGCCTTAACAAAAGCAGTGAGTGTGTGTGTGTGTGTGAAGGGGAGCTGCCAGGCACAAAGAGCTAAAAAAGGCCCCCATGTTAAGTTCACTTCTCCTTGCGTGTGTTCCCTCTGCTCAGAGGAAACACTCTGACAAGCCACACAACCTCCCCCTCTTGTCTCTGCTTTTAATGAGTGCAGTCTCTTCAAACGACTTTCAAAAACCCCACCAGAACAAGCTCTTTATGCACCGAGAGCCCTCTTCGAATATCCCCTATAGGATGAATCACCGTGGAAGGATTTCGATGCTCTCCTATCTTCTACAGCCCCCCCCCCCAGTCTCAATCCAATGTTTCCCAGCCCTGAAAGTGTTTTAATCACGGTTAAAATTAAGTCAATTAATGCCCCATGAGCCAGAAATAATGACAGTGCTTAATGACTCGTCACCGGCGTGGAAAAAGCGCGTTAAGGAGAAGGATGTCAAAAATGGCGCCCTGCTTCCCCCCCACCAAACCGCTAACCTCCACCACAGGTTCCACAGTGGGGGGGGTCCTCACTGTATCCATCACACAACATGTTAGGATTCACCTGGAGGGATGTCATCGACAGTTGAGATGTTGACAATACAGCCTGTTGAGAGTTTTTTGGGAGTTTTTCCTTGTCTTCTTTGAGGGTTTAGGTTGGTTGAGGGGCAGTTCTATGGGCATATGTGAAGCCCTCTGTGACATGCTTGCGTGTAAAAAGGGCTATACAAATAAATTTGATTTGATTTGATACAGCCAATACATTTTGAAATGCCGTTGTCTAGGCAACACACACATTCTCTTAGTCTCCAATGAAGAGCGGTGGTATTGACATGAGAGGGAAGCGACCGACACACTCAATATATATTTGTACGTTTGACGCAAACGCTTCGATTAATGCCCACACCATGCGGTTTCACTGTCTCGTTTTTCAAATCAATATAATCGATGCAGTCTGAAAGTATACTTGTTTTTAGATTTGAGGATCAATAGATTGGGGGATCGAAAAAGTGTAACCATCTTACATTTACATTTAGTCTTTTTTTTTTTGGATCTTGATATTTAATTTATAGCCAATGCCAGTATTTCTTATTTACTTCAACAAAATTATTTTTTGAGGGGGCACAGCATTCCATTTGGGGGGGGGCATTGCACCCCAATGCCCCCCCCCTTGGGGTCGACCCTGCTCCTGAGGTGACAGCGAGCGTTCCTCCTTCATTGGATTGATCCCCGTTAGGAGTCTCCTGGTTAGCTTCTATTCCCGCCCTCAGGGGAAATGCCACTGTAATCTTTTCGACTTGTTAAACATCACATAAACCGTTGACCTTTTCGAAAAACGTGATTGCCTGATATTTGCCGTGACAAGCAAACTTCCGTTGCAGTGCTGTAGGTCGTGAAGCAAAATCAATGTAGGGTGCCAGGGTGGGTCATCCTGGTCTCCAACGATAAAAGATACGAAAGTAGGCACTGGAAAGCTGGACCGATCAGATAACAGACTAAACTAATCAATCTTTAACAATCTAAAATCAATTTTTTATATTAAAGTAATTTATTGCAAAGGGTCTGACATGCATACAGAAGTATGGAGTCAGGTGGCTGAGTGGTTAGGGAAGCGGGCTAGTAATCTGAAGGTTGCCAGTTTGATTCCTGGCCGTGCCAAATTACGTTGTGTCCTTGGGCAAGGCACTTCACCCTACTTTCCTTGGGGAGAATGTCCCTGTAGTTACTGTAAGTCGCTCTGGATAAGAGCGTCTGCTAAATGACTAAATGTAATGTAATGTAAAGTATGAACGGGGCTTCCACTCCACCTGAATGGAGGATCAAGAGCATTGAATGAATATAATTTGAATCGCTCTGAAAACTCTGACGTCAAACTGTTTCGCCCCGTAAAACAAAGCGGGTCAACGGTTCTTCAGTTCCCGTTAGGATGCGGGAGGCAGCGTACGCTTCCCAGCATGCACCAGCCCGACGGGACACCCGAGTCCCCCGCGATCCCGTCTCCCGTCATCGCCTGGCAACAGCTGTTCCACTCGACCTTCCGGCGATCATCAAAGGCCTCCTTTGTCTCCTGTTAATATCAAATGATGAACACTCCCGCTTTCGCTCCGCCCTTTATCTTCCCTGCAGGACGTGCGTGCGGTAGGAAGTCATAAGTCCCCGCCTGCCCTGAATCCCAATCCGGCAGCTGGTGTAAATGACAGACATCCCAACCTGCAGAGACTCATCTTTCAGAGACGCAATCCGCACGCATGATGTACCCCCTCAACCACAACCCCCCCCCCCCCCCCCCCCCCCCCCCCCCGGGACGCAATCAGGACGTGCGATATGCACCTGTTTCAACCAGAAATGATCATTGCACAGTCTCGCGCTTGCTCTAAATACAAAATCCCCGAATTCCGGGAGATTGTATAGCATTTGCGGGTGTCCGGGCGTCCGCGGGAGACTCACGGAACTTCCGGATGTCTGATATTATTAGGTTCCCGACGCCGTTGGACGGCACCGCGGACGGCGTGCCAGACATGGAACGGCCCTTGTTACCTGGGTTACTCCAGTCTGCAACAACACGTACACACAGGATCTTTTTGATTCTCCGATTTCACAATGCTGTCAAACTGCTTGCTATACATTTAGTAACAAACAAAGACTATGACTTTGTATAATGATCCCCTCTTAATTCGGTCATTGGGGTGACTCGACATATCACTTTCAGCCAATAGCAGCACAGCAGGTTTCTTCTTATCAAAGCAGGATGAGGACTAATTTAGACGCCGGCTGGCCAGATGTGTGACCTCTCCAACCGATCAATAACACGAGCGGATCGATAACAACATGTCTGGAAGGAGACAAGTAGAGAATAGTCCTGTATTTCGGAGGACTAGATTCGTGTGGACTAGTAGCGTGCATCAATCCTTTCTAAAAGATTGATTTTTTTTGGTTGGCATTTGTGCTTTATGACTGATAGTGACAGTATAGAAAGGGAAGGGGGAGAGGGAGTGGTGGTGACTTGCAGGAAAGGGCCCAGGCTGGAATCAAACTCAAGGCCGCTGCGGTAAGGCCTGAACCAATGTGGTATTTAGTTATCCACTGAGAAGCCCCCACCTCTCGATGGATTACCAACGATAAGTTGGCGGCACGTGCGACGTCCCTTCGATGTCTAACCCGTCTCCACACGGCTTCTTGTTTGCCACGGTCTTCAGCTTCCTCGAGTAGCGAGAACTCCTTCACTTGAACTTCTGTCATTCTCACTTTCTTTTTCATCATGAAACAGCATTTCATCTTCAGTGTTTTTTTTATCCCCCATCACCTCTCTGCATCTCCGCTTTTGTATGGGACTCTGGCGTGCTCTTCTTCCAAATGTCATTAGCGAGCGCAGTGTTATCTCCCGCTAATTCCGCCGAGGTCCTGAGCTCCAGATTAGAATTTCAACTCATTATCTTCGCAGAAGTCCCTTTCATTCCGCCCGCGACCACGGGAACCGGTTGTGTTGTGAATTGATTTATATTGAAAAAAAAAAATAGCCTATACGAAATAAACGCGTGGTACAAAGAATGATCATTCAGAGTCCCTCAGCATCTGTGTGACCAGCGAGGAGGTCTGTGGGGTAGGTCTGTGAAATGCATAACTTATAATGATACAAGAATTATAACGCATATTAATTATGATAAGACCTAGGGCTGAGTGGGCAGCTTCGTACGCACGTAATGCACCTGGGATGTCGGAGCGCAGTAACCCAGGTAGCTAGTTCCCCTCTTTAAGCCTACAAGCAACACACCTGGGAGTGGAAAGACGGTGTAACTTAATGGATGCGGTTGTAGGCGCTGTGTATTTAACGGTTTGCTCGACTAATAACCTGCAGAGCATACATAGTACCTCTGTCACTCTCCCTCCCTCCCTCTCTCTCATTCTCCCTCTCACCTTTCCTCCATCCCGCTTTCTTCCTTTCTAACACTCTCCCTCAAACCATTTTCTCTCTCTCATTTTCATTCTTCCTCTCTCTCCCTTCCCCACCTCTCTCTCTCTCAATTCCCCACCTCTCTCTCTCTCTCTGTCTCCCTTCCCCACCTCTCTCTCCCTTCCCCACCTCTCTCTCAATTCCCCACCTCTCTCTCTCTCCCTTCCCCACCTCTCTTTCTCTCTCCCTTCCCCACCTCTCTCCCTTCCCCACCTCTCTCTCCCTTCCCCACATCTCTCTCTCTCTCTCTCTCTCTCTCTCTCTCTCTCTCTCTGTCTCTCACTCTGTCTCCGGACAGACGGAGGTGTCAGGATTAGTGTCGTCGGATCAGAACACGGACAGCAGTAAAGAGTGGCCGGGGGATGATTCATTCGACACACAGGACGGCCCAGCGCTCCGGAGTCAGTTAGCGGAGGAGGGCACACAGTGCTGGAGTCTGAGAACTCGGACCAGATCAGCAAGAATACATATCGTTTTTTTTAGCTGACTAGGAGAAATGCTATATAGGGCAAAATGTGTTGCAAATGACACACACATGCACGCTCCCCCCAGCCCCCAAATACAGGCGCATATTGTACACACACACACACACACACACACACACACACACACACACACACACTCATAGAGTGTCTGCTCACGTGTGTGAATAAAAAAGAAGGTTAAGTTTGATAGCACGCTGTTACACTCAGCACTTTACAGATGAACAGGGAGGCGGGAAGATCGATGGGCGGGCAGAGCTGCGAGTCTGAGCTCTAAAAATGACAGCTGTGTCGTTTCAGGTCGCCGAGGGAGGCAGCCATATTTCTATTATGGGATGGGGGGGGGGGGGGTTGCGTCGGCATGCAACACCCCGAGGTCAAGTGCATGGATTGTCCGATGGCACCTAATTTAATTTGATGGGGAATCCATTCCTTCCAGCAGTAACAAGCAGGAAGGAGGTGAAGAACAGCCATCCAACCTCCCCCTGTACATCTACAGCGTCCACCTCCATAAAGATCAATGTCTGCATTTCTACATGAATTCCCTCGGTGACGGGACGGGACGGGGGGGGGGGGAATCAGTGTAGATGTCATATCAGATCGACTCTGTGTCTGTACCCCCCCCCCCCACCCCTCGCCGGACACGCTGGCTTGGTGAGCCACACCTCCCTGACCCGGCATGCCCCGGCTAGCATCAGGGTACAGTAACTCACTGGGATGCAATCCCCATGGCGACGGGAATCAAGCTGCCACTTGGAGCTCTGCAAGGTGGCTGGGATGGTGGCAGGGTGTGTGTGTGTGTGTGTGTGTGTGTGTGTGTGTGTGTGTGTGTGTGTGTGTGTGTGTGTGTGGGGGGGGGGGGGGTTGGGGGGTTGACATAGATACAGACACGCACACAAACAGACAACAAATGCTTTCGTCCAGGATTGGATGTGAGGTGCGTGTGTGTGTGTTTTGAGGTTATTCTGTCCATGTGTTGTTTGATGTCAAGCAGTTCCAGTGAGACACCTGGTCATCGTTTCAACGGGACACCATGGTAACCTGTTGTTTTTGATTTAGCTGATGATGAACACCACATCATTCCACACGTTCTATTGTGAGGTGTTTACGATCCATATGCACATCTGTTACCTTGACGACAGATACCTGACCGTGTGCCTGGACTGAAAGACACAGAGAAAGAGGGATAGAGAGGGAGATAGAGACAGTGAGATCGAGAGAGGTTGAGATAGACACAGGGAGAGGAGAGAGAGACAGATGGCGCCTAAAAATACAGAGATAGAGGGAGAGAGAGAGAAAAACTTCTATTATTCATCCCTCTCTTATCTGGCTTGTACAACTGTGCTCCGGCTCTGCCTAAATAATAGCCCCCCCCCCCCCCCCCCCCTCTCTTTGTGCGCACCTTCGTTACAGAGCCCCCCCTTTGTGCTCTAGCGTAGGCAAGGCTGTCTGTTGATAGAGCCAGGCTGGGCTGCAGGAGTCGCTCTCAGCGGAGCGCCTCAATAATTCATGTCTTGTCACCGTGAATCATGGCGTTCGTCTGTCTCGAAATCGTCAGGAATCATTTTGTTTCTGCGGCTGCCCCGCTAAACGCCCGGCCCCTCCTGTTTGTCACGACACTAATGAAACGTTCCTCGTCGTCGACGGAGGCACCTGTGGCGGAGGGACGCTACGCAGTATCAGACGCGGGGTCGGGGGGAGGGCCGTCGGATGTGCGGTGGAGGGGTGGGGTGAACATGCGTGGATTACCAGAGAGGAGTGTAATTAGGGATGGGGAGTAGTGTATGTTTTGGGGGGGTTGAGTGTGTTGGGGGGGTTGAGTGTGTTGGGGGGGTTAAGTGTGTTGGGGGGGTGAGTGTGTGTGTTGGGGGTGTGTTTGTTGGGGGTGTGTGTGTGTGTGTGTTGGGGGTGTGTTTGTTGGGTATGTGTGTGTGTTGGGGGTGTGTTTGTTGGGGGTGTGTGTGTTGGGGGTGTGTGTGTGTGTGTTGGGGGGGTGAGTGTGTTGGGGGGGTTGTGTGTGTGTGTTGGGGGTGTGTGTGTTGGGGGGGTGAGTGTGTTGGGGGGGTTGAGTGTGTTGGGGGGGTTGAGCGTGTTGGGGGGGTTAAGTGTGTTGGGAGGGTGTGTGTGTGTGTGTGTGTGCCTGAGAACAGCCGTATCCCTGTCACAGTGTGACTGTATTTTTACAGTAATGGAGACGTTGATGAAACAAAATCGATGAAAAGTATCGTCTTCACTTATAAGCATGAAAGGTTATGTTGTTGTTCCAGCCCACTCGGTCTGTGTGTATAATGGTGCCTCAGGATATTGTTCCTCCATAAAAGATAAACCAATCAAAGACTCTCGTTAAGCCAGCAACCATTCTCGTCACCTTATGTTTACAAGGAAGAAAATCGCCAGACTCTGTCCGTGGTGCTGAATCGTCTATATTTGTCTTCTGGTTGAATGGTTGCCTCAGCTAGAAGGATTCTGTGTAGGTGGTGGGCCTAACTGCTAGTGGCTACACCCCTCAAATCACACACACACACGAAACACAACCTCACACACACACACACACATAAATGCACGCCCCCTTGCACGACACTCCCTCGCACACCAACCTCCCACACACAATACATCAAAACAGACTTACACACGCTGTACAATAACGTACAAACACAATCGTCAAGGTCCTCGTGGACGGAACACAGCAAAGACATGGCGTTGCGTAACCCTTGCATTGTCAGCTGTCTGCCCCTCCCACCTTTCATTTATTCTCTCTCCTCTCCTTACATTTACATTTAATCATTTAGCAGACGCTCTTATCCAGAGCGACTTACAGTAAGTACAGGGACATTCTCCCCAAGACATTGTAGGGTGAAGTGCCTTGCCCAAGGACGCAACGTCACTTGGCACGGCCAGGAATCGAACCAACAACCTTCTGATTTATCATCTATCCTTTACTCCTTTCCTTTCTTCCTCCGCTGACAGCCCTCCACCACCTCCCGCGTCCCCCACCCCAGCCGGTGTTGTTGGCCCTCTTAGGGGCCGTCATGAACGGGGAGAATGTGGTCGTGGTCGACCTGCCGGTGAGGGAGAGAGAGCGTTGTCCATGTTAATTAAGAACAGATATAATTCTCCATCTGCCGTATTATTATAATAATTTTTTCTCTTTTGGGGCTGGAGCGCTTCTCTCTCCGTGAGATGACATGGATCATCTCACGGCGGGTGTTGAGCCGCAGCGGTGCGTGTCAGGGAGGTCTCTGGCGAACAGTCGAAGTACAGTTGATAGCAGACATTACTGAGGCGGAAACTGGATCCATTCACACTTCTGACTTCCACCTAGTTTGGCGCGTACGGCTTCCGATCAATCAATCGATACCTTTTATTGTCATCGCCCAGCCGTACAGTGAAACAAAGCCTTTGCAGCGCCGTTCGTCGCTGTCCGCAGTTTTCTTCACAGATGGGAAATCCATCCCTTCAATTCATATTGAGCTGTTTTGAGTGTAATAAAAGGTTTATGAATCGCCCATTATCTTCTATCTAATTCATTGATTTCTCAGTCAGTGATTCATTCCATTTACCTCATGGGGCTTCATTGATTAAATCACTTTACAACCGGGATTTTGTCCCAGCAACTTGCTTCTCTTAAACAAATTTACCCAAACTGCTAAGGCTGGCCAAATAGACAAGGCCTTAACTAATGACTGAACTATGAGTTAATGAGCAGGAAAGAGAATTGAATTAGGGTGTCCGCTGTAAGGTTTTCAATGTTGTTAAGCTGTTAAACCCACTCCCTGTATCTCCACAACGGTAAAAAAAAAGAAGAGAATCATTTATACCTCTCTGCGCTTGTTTTCAACGTTATTGTTGAGACGCAACAGCAAGTGACATTTACTGGGTTTGCTTGGGAAGCAGTCTTAAGCATTTATGCCTAGAAAGACACTTAGTTTGATCCAATATGAGGACAATAAGAAATTAAATTTGCGGTACAGGCGAGGTGGTGTTTTGTAGCGCTGCGGGCGACTCGGTTCTGTTTGTTTCATTAAATGAGTCTGGGTGTCTTTGGAGTAGAGGGATTGCTCATCCTTTACAGCTTGGAGACACATCAAATCCTCCCGCCCCTGACTGTATTTACTCATTCCCTCCCCCTCCGACCGGGTAAAGCGCCGTGTTGTTTACCTCTTGGGAAAATCCCGATAAGCAGATGAGAGGAGCGTGTCCGTGGCGACGAGGTGGATTTACTGTTCTCTCCTGGAAGCTGTCACTCAGACAGCTGCAATTAGCGTGATAGTCCGGTGGCCGTGTGCCGCTTTACGTTCCCTTCCTGTCTTAAAGGGGAGTGTGGATTCTTCGGGGGAAGACTTGAGGCTTGGGAGTCCTACAATCCCTTTAAGGAGAGGCCCGCTGCTCTCGTTGTTTGAATAAAGTTTTTCAACTAATATTTCCTTGACCCTGAATTTGCCCAATGGGAAATAAATACACGAAATAATCAAAATAAAACATCTGGCAATAGAAACTGAATTAATCAAGCCTGAGGAGCTAGTGTCTTCACCCTGAAATAAGAATCCCCCAATAAGGTTATGTGTGTTTTCAAACTACCGCTTAGAAAACCTTGAGCAGGTTGTGCTTTCGAAAGAGGTTCTCTTCATACAGGCTCATCCTCTCTCTCTCTCTCTCTCTCTCTCTCTCTCTCTCTCTCTCTCTCTCTCTCTCTCTCTCTGTCTGTCTGTCTGTCTGTCTGTCTGTCTGTCTGTCTGTCTGTCTGTCTGTCTCTCTCTCTTTCTCTCTCTCTGTGTCTCTCTCTCTCTCACTACAGTACAGTACTCGAAGAAATCAAGTTAGTTAATTTCCTAAACCTTCCTAAACGCTTGACCTCACGTGTAATGAGCAGGCAAGAACGTTAATTCAAACAAATTGACTCATTCGGAACGGCGTAACTGCGTATGTTCGTTTGCACGGAGCCGTTTCTGAAACAGAAAATATGGAGATGATGCGTTTTTTATACCTCCATAAAAAAGATTGCGAATACAATTATAGTCTGGCTACAGCGCTCGATTGAATTGCAATCAGCAAGCTATGCTGGAATCTCCCAAATACCCTTTGTCTTCCTACTTTACACTCAGGGTGAGTTAGAACAATTGAATTTTCCCCGAGAACACAACCCTGTAATCGTGCTCTATTGGAACATGTCGCGGCAGGGGAACAGGAGGGTGGGGGTGGGGGGGGTGGGTGTGGGGGGGGAGAGAGAGAGAGAGGCACAACGATTCTCTTATCGCTCCCAAAGGACAATTATTCTCCCCAGGTAAAACGCACACCAATCATTTCAGTGCCACATTACAAGCTCGGATAAAAAGATGCAGAGATTTCCCTCCAAACAGGTTGACAGTAATTTGCCACCGCCCCCCTGCAGGCCATGTTAGGATATGTGAAATCACCCCCCCTTCCTCGCCCCCCCCCCCCCTTCCCCTGCTGTTAATATGTGCCTGTATGTTGATACCAGCATGCTAGGTGGAGAAGCATCGGTCACAGGGGTGCCCCCCTCCTCTTCCCTCCCTCCTCCCCATCCCTCATTCCTCCACCCCTCTTCCCCCTCTCATCCCCTGGATTCAAATACGAACACCCCCCCGCCGCCCCCTCGCTTCCCCACGACGACCGGCCGTCGTCGCTCGTTCCCGTGGAGCCCTCCAATCGGGGCTCGCCCCCCGGCCCATGCCAAGCGTGGACGACCTCGTTTAGCCGCGTCACGACAAAACTAACGAGGAATCTTGGAATGATTTCATGCCTGGCGCAGGGGCTAACTAGCGCACGTCAGCACCACAGAGTAAACACGACATAAACACCGTTTCTATATTTGAAAGCGGGTGTGCGATCTTTCCACGCTAATTAAGGAGGAGATGGTGAGAGGGAGACATAACTGAGATAATGTTTCTGTATCCGCAACAGTAAACGATCTCTAGATAGCCGCTCTCATTATAGGAGACATCCGAATAACTGCCGCAATCTGGCGGTTTCAGAACGCCCCCCAAAACTGTAAACAAGGGCCAACTAGGGTAGCGAACATGCAATCCTTCCATTTCCACTTTTAAAATGCAGTAAAACTTTCCGTTGGGTTCCTCCCCAACCTGAACAGTGTACTTTGAATCACCTTCCCCTTACTATCCCCCCTCCCCGTTCAACACATCAAAGTGAGTTATAATTACTGGGCTCCATCCAAATTTCATATTTCTCTTTTTCCTCCTCGAATTTACAACCAGGACACACCTGCGCTGCATGCCAAAAGGCACCCGACTTGAAATGAATGTCAAGTTGATTGCAACGCTTTTTTTTTGGGGGGGGGGGGGGGGGGGATCTCAGACACCCACTGCAACAGGATGGTTTTCTTCATCAAGTTATATAATTTGAATTTGCGATCGTCCAAGGACTATCAGCCGCCTGTGTCATTTAATTATAACTGCTTGAAATGAGCTTTTTTCCCCTCCCTTTTTAATGTTGCCCGGAGAGGAGGAGAAGGATGCTCATTACGTCGCATCGCGGCGCTTTGATCCCCATTGTGGGAGCTGACGCGCTCTAATGGGCCTATCAGAAAGAAGGAAGACCCACTCCACTATTAGCTAAGGAGAGTGGAGGCGTTTATGACAGAGGGAGGAGGACAGGGAGGGGGGAGGAGGGAGGGAGGGGGGACAGGGAGGGAGGACAGGGAGGAGGGAGGGAGGGACAAAAGGGGTGGGGGATGAAGAGAGAGAGAGAGATTTAGAAATAGAAATGAATAGAAAGAAAAAGAGTGAGAAAGAGATAGATTGACAGAGAGAGAGTGTATAAGAAAAAAGGGTGAACAGAAACAGGGAAGGAAGAGATCAGAGAAAGAAAAAGATGAAGAGTTCAAGAGAAAATAAGGGAGAGAGAGAGAAGAGTTTAGAAATCTTTGTAAAAGGCCTTGTGGCACACAGGTCCACGTTTAACAGATATCTAACGCTTACACCAAAGGTGTCAGAAAGAGAAAAAACATCTCTTCATGTGTACAGTGAGTATTGGAGACCTGCAGTGTCTGAATACAAGCACAATTGAACGCAAACACCTGCACACCTTGCACACACCTTGCACACACCTGCACACACACACTCACACACACGTGCACACACAGACACCTATTCCCAGTCATAAATAATGCATGCGGAGCCAAGGTGATTACATTCCAATGGAGATTTGCGTCCCCCTAAAATCAACACCAGTCGGCCATAACTCCAATCCTTCTGCAGAATGATCTCAAATACGGGGTTCTCCTCAAGGGGTTCCAGGGGCTATTAGGAGCCATTAGGGGCCATGCTGGGGCGGCCGAGATTGATACCCAGCTCGGCCCCCCCTCTCTCTCTCTGTGGCTAAACAAACATGCCGACTAGACGGCTTCTTTTGCAGTTGGGGATGATGATGTCATGTATTATGCATCCGCTCTCATGGTGAGGTGGCTGGAGGTCTGGGGGGCTGGAGGTCTCGGAGCCTGGGGGGCTGGAGGTCTAGGAGGCTGGGGGGCAGGAGGTCTAGGAAGCTGGGGGGCTGGAGGTCTAGGAGGCTGGGGGGCAGGAGGTCTAGGAAGCTGGGGGGCTGGAGGTTTAGGAGGCTGGAGGTCTGGGGGACTGGAGGTCTGGTTCAGACCTGTATGTCTGCAGTGTGCAATCAGCCCCAGCTGGCTCCATATCCAGGTCAACGACTTTGAAACACAGACAGGTCGCTCGTCTCTTCAGCTGAAACACAGACAGTTCGATGGACGAGGACAAGCCAGAGAATGTAACTGACGTCCATAGATATTTAAGATTCAAGTTCTTATCTTTTGGGGGTTTTGTGTGCGTTTGTATGTGTGTGTGTGTTTCTGTGTGTGTGTGTGTGTGTATGTGTGTGTTTCTGTGTGTGATAAAGGAGCCTCTTGAGGCGAAATCAAGGGCAGAAAGAACTTGGACGGGATGATGCGCCAGGGGTATTGCAGCGAGATGCCACGTGAAAACCTGCAGCAGGAGTATTGTATGTGAGAGGGAAAAAAACCAGAATTGTGTACGACTAATTGGAAGAGAATTAGCACAAATTAACAATGGGGCATTGATTTTTAGCATTTAAAGGTTAATGCGATTTCTGACTCTGCCTGTCTGGCCAGGACCTGTGAGAGAAAACAGAGCCTGAGGGCAAGAGAGGGAGAGAGAGAGGGATAGAGAGAGACAGAGGGAGGGACGGAGGGAGGGAGGGAGAGAGAGAGAGAGAGAGAGAGAGAGAGAGAGAGAGAGAGAGAGAGAGAGAGAGAGAGAGAGAAATGAGGTAAATATATCCACAGAGAATAGGAGAGGGAGATACATGGCAGATGGAAAGAAAGAGAGAAAGAAAGAGAGAAAGAGAGAGGGAACAAGCCTGCTCATGAAAGCAGGAGCATTGAGGTAAGATATGGTAATAAATGCCTGGCGTGGTTATCCCTTTACCTTGGGGAAGAGAGAGGAAGGGGAGGGAGGGAGATGGGAGGGAGAAGGGGGGAGGAGAGGCAGGGAGGAGGGGCTAGGAGAGGGGAGGGGGAAGGAGAGGAGAGGGGAGGGAGAAGGGGGGAGGAGAGGCAGGGAAGAGGGGCTAGGAGAGGGGAGGAGGAGGGGGAATAGGAGGGGAGGAGGGGGAAGGAGAGGAGAGGAGAGGAGGAGGGGGAAGAGGAGGGGAGGAGGGGGAAGGAGAGGAGAGGAGGAGGGGGAAGAGGAGGGGAGGAGGGGGAAGGAGAGGAGAGGAGAGGAGGAGGGGGGCACCCCAGGGAGCTGACAGGAGACATGGTCTCCTCTCGGCACCTCCGTGACCGATGACAACCCAAGCACAGCCCTTATCAGCCGCTCCGCACATGGTTGAGACACACTCTGACACACGCACACACAATACACACACACACAATACACACACACACATACAATACACACACATACATGCACACACAATCTTAAAACAACGGTGTCATACAATTCTTCATAAAACTCTTAAATCTAGTGAAATTACACACAATGTCAACCAAATGTGGAGACACCGTAAATCAATTTGTAATCCATCCAATTGTACCGAATCTTCCCCCGTAACACATTCAGTTAGCCAAGGCCGGCTCCATATCAGCGTGCATAAACAATTTACTCCACGAAATCCGCAAAAGGCTCATGGGTAATCAACAGACGTGTCTGATCCCGGCGTGAACACAGGAAGGACGCAGGCCAGACGTCCAATCAGATGACCAGGAGCGAGAGAGACCCCTTCAAAGACTGAAGCATCCCTTGTGAGGTAACTTTCAGAATCAACGCTCCTCTCTCAGTCGAGGCCTCTGCTGAAGCCGTGTTTGATGGAGAAACCAAACAGGTCTGTTCATTCTGAATGCGTGTTTCTCCCGTGTTCCATGCCTGGGACCTCTGCTCAGGAGCAGGTCAGGTGTTTATGTCTTTATCCCTCTAGTTCATGTCAGTCTGTCGCAAAAGTTCAGCAGCTTCAGTTGTCAATGCAGCGGGTGGGATGACTATCAGCCCTACAGATGCTGTGTCTACTTCCTGTCATCTTGTCTAGCAGTGCTCCTCTCCTCCCTTCCTCCCCTCCCTCCTCTTCTCCTCTCCTCCCTCTTCCTCCCCTCCCTCCCTTCCTCCCCTCTCCTCCCTTCCTCCCCTCTCCTCCCCTTCCTCCCCTCTCTTCTCCTCTCCTCCCCTCTCTTCCCCTCTCCTCCCTTCCTTCCCTCCCCTCTCTTCCCCTCTCCTCCCTTCCTCCCCTCCCCTCTCCTTTTCTCTCCTCTTGTCAGGACTGTATTTGCTGATCACATCTACATGGCACTTGTATAATGGAGCGATCAGAGCGAGGAGGATGTTATCCTGGGTGGAGTGTGACCTTTCTGCCGCAGCACACACACACACACACTCACACACACACACTCACACTAAGTGACACTGACATTTGTAAATGGTGAGACTTATGGGGACGTCATTGTCAAACAAATACTTCCTTCGTGTCTGCAAAGGTTCTCTCTCTCTCCCTCTCTTTCCCCCTGTCTCTCTATCCATCTCTCTCCCTGTCTCTCTCTTCCCCCGTTTGAGGATGGCTGAGTGTGTGTGCGTGTGTGCGTGCTGCAAAGAGCATTAAGGCCTCTGTCAGCCACAGAGCTTTCAGGCCTATTCATTCAGTACGCGCTCGCATTACAGTCACCGTACTTAACAGGCCCCTCGTCAATTAGCCTTCAATAAATGATGAATCATTCGTCATCACAGATGTCCTCATCGACGTGCTGTGATCACACGTGTCGAGGAGAGGAGTTACCCGCACCAAAGCACCTCTGGGTAGTCGAGACCACATCTCATCCAATAACACCGCGTTTCAACCTCTGTGGATATAGACATGAGGACCCAAACTTGACTTTGATTAAATCATCTCTTTGCTGAACGGATGCTGGGCACACGGAGGGAGGTTAGGAAAAGCCCGGGTGGGTGAGAGGACAACGTCGACCTTCAGACTGACTCTTAACGGGGCAGACGTACAGGTAAACACACCTGTGTGTTCTGCTCTCTCTACCTCTACCTCTCTCTACCTGTCTCTCTCCACCTCCCCCTCTATCTCTACCTCTCTCTCTCTTTCCACCTCGCTCTCTCTCTACCTCTCTCTCTCTCTCTCCACCTCGCTCTCTCTCTACATCTCTCTCTCCACCTCTCTCTCTACCTCTCTCTCTCTACACCTCCCCCCTTCTCTCTCTCCCGATCTTGTCTCCCTCCTCCTTTCTGTCTTGTACCTCTCCCTGTTTCTGTCTCTCTCTCTGATTCTGCCTCAGATCTACATTTAGACATTTACATTTAGTCATTTAGCAGACGCTCTTATCCAGAGCGACTTACAGTAAGTACAGGGACATTCCCCCTGAGGCAAGTAGGGTGAAGTGCCTTGCCCAAGGACACAACGTCATTTGACTCGGCCAGGAATCGAACTGGCAACCTTCAGATTACTAGCCCGACTCCCTCACCGCTCAGCCACCTGACTCCCGAGATCTCTCATCCTCTCTCCCTATTTCTCTCTCTCCACCTCCCTCTCTTCTCTCTCTTTTCCTCCTCTCCCTCTTCGCCCTCTCCCTGTCTCATTCTCTCTCTCTCCACCTCTCTCTCTCTCTCCCCAACTCGCTCTCCCTCAATGTTGTCGAGAGACGAGGAGTCTGGGTGTCGGTTTTGAGATGAGAGGGGGAGGAGGGGAGGGGTGGGGGTGTTAGCTATGCTGAGGCCTTCTCTGCACCTCTCATTACCCATGATCCTCGCTGGAGATGCCCCCCTCACCCCCGCACCTCGTACACACTTCGCATAGATAAAAAAAAAAAGAAGATGAGATCTCCCAAACTGGAGGAATTATATTAAGCTTTCCTGCAAGGGAGTTGGAGAGCTGGAGGGAGGGAAGGTCTTTCATAGGGCCAAACACACGCCCATCACAGATCTTCAACACACACACACACCCACGCACATCCACTCAGACACGTGCGCATAAGCAAACACACACACACACCGTGAGGTGAGCCTGCGGGAAGAGGCTCCCTGTGGAGATGAAAGTGGCAGTGTGCGGGAGCCCGGAGCTGACCTCTGACCTCTCTCCTTACTGACCAGCACCGTGGCAGCCTGAGGAGCCCGCTGTTTATGCCGGCGACGCTGCAACTGGACGGGCTCCCTCACACGCTCACCCACAGACACCCATCAACCCCCCCCCCCCCCCCCCCAAGCAGCGATGGAGCTGGGAGATGGGGGTGAGGGTGGGGTGCTCCTTTCGTTCTCTCTCTCCTGCTCCTCGCTTTCCCTCTCTTTTCAGTTCTCTCTCACTCCCATTCTTTCCCCTTCTCTCTCTCTCTCTCTCTTAACCTCTTTCTCTTACCTTCTCTCTCTCACTCCCTCCCTTTCTCGCTCTTGCCACTGCTCTCGCTCTCTCTCTCTCGTCACTGCTCTCCCTTTGTCTCTCTTTCTCTCTCTCTCTCTCTTTCTCTCTGTAGGACTGAGGCGATTCTACGAAAGAGAGCTGGTGTATCTGGCGCGTTGTTCCTCCGATGCTTTCCTTTCCGAAAACGGTCGTTCCCTTCAGCGACAGGGCGCTCCACCGTCTGTCTGTCGGGGTGGGGGCTTGCATCAGCCTCACCATCGTGTCAGCGTTTCACGAGGACGATAATTGCTATGTGGGCAGTGTGAACTTATTCTTTTTTTGTCTTCTTCAGTGCCTAAAGTCATTTTCTCTCCTTAGAGAGGATGAATTTCCAAGATACGCAACTCCACTTAGGAAAAAAACAAAACCTACTCAATGTGGCGTTTAGCTATTCGCAACTTCAGCTCTGATTGACTCGAACACCCAATCAGGGACCGAGGGGGGGGGGGGGGGGGGGCTGCGGCGCCCGCCCTCCGGCAGAATGTGTAATCTTCGTGCGGCGTTTGCTAAACGGCGCCACGGCACAGCAATCTCTCCCGGCTGCCTCGTCTCGCTCTCCTCTCATCACATGAAATTGTCCGTCTAATTGCGGCAAACATGCTCCTTCCGCGAAAGGCAGACGAATCAGCGCGGGGGTACATACACCGGCGGTGTCTTTCTCCGTGCGAAAGAGGGAGAGAGGGAGAGAAGGGGGGGGGGGGAGAGAGAGAGAGAAAAGAAGCGACGGAGAGACAGAGAGACAGACAGTGAGAGATTGAGACAGGGAGATCCGGCATCTGTTGCTCATAAATATAATCACTATCATTGCAAATGACGACAAATCAATCCCGTTCAGCCCTCTTCATCCACTGACTCAGCTCGTCTTGAGTGTTGCCAGCATCCCTGCTCATGTAAATTAACCTGTTCATTTAGGTTCAAGACTTGTACTGTATCATCAATACAGCCGATCAATTCATGCATAATTTAGAGATGTGAGTGTACAACTGTTGCTCTAATTTACCCTAGAGGATGTAATAATTGTGTGATGTTGTCAGCTATAGGCTTATAGTGTGAGGTGTAATGGTGAGGGACTACTCGTATTAATTAGGAAACAAATCGTTGTTGGAAAAATCAAATAAAAAGTGTTTAGAGAAGTGCCTAATCTTTATCTGGTTGCAAATATATTTATGGATGACGTTTTCATCTGCCTTCTCCTCCTCTCCACCTTCTCCTCCTCCTCCTCTCCACCTTCTCATCTCCTCCTCTTCCAGCATCTCTTTCTTTCCTCCGCTCCCTTCTCCACCACCTCCTCACCTTCACTTCCTTTCCACCTCCTCCTCTCCTCCACCTCCTCTCCTCCACCTCCTCCTCTCCACCTCCTCCTATCCTCCACCTCCTCCTCTCCTCCTCCACCTCCTCCTCTCCTCCACCCCCTCTTCTCCATCTCCTCTCCTCCTCCTCTCCAACTCCTCCACCTCATACTCCACCTCCTCTTCCTCTTCTCCTCCTCTCTGAGGTCTTTCAGGGTCAGGATTACATATTCCGATCTACAGGAGCCAGGGAGAACAGCTTCTCGTACCCTGGGGCAAAGCTTTCATTATTTACTCCCTCTGCTTTACCCCCTCCACCTCCTGTATGCCTGTGTAAGTGCATGTGTGTCCTTGTGTGTGTTTGTGTCTGTGTGTGTGTGTGTGTGTCTGCCCATTTGACATGTATGCAAGCACGTGTGTGTGTGTGTGCGGAGAAGATGGTGTCTCTCACCCCAGAGACACCATCTTGACGTTCCCACGTCTTCTGTTCCATCACAGTGTGAAGACGGTCCATCCCTGTACCTGTGTATGTACACTGTATGTGTGTGTTTACTGTGTGTGTGTATGTACCTGTGTATGTACACTGTATGTGTGTGTTTTATGTATGTGTGTCTGTGTGTACATGTGTCTGTACACTGTTTGTGTGTGTTTACTGTATGTGTGTGTGTGTACATGTGTCGGTGCGTGTTTCTGTGTCTGTGTGTTTGCGTCTACAGGCTGTGCAACTGTAAACAGCTGTTAGAGAGGACCTTCAGAAGAGGAATTACTAATTGGTTCTCTAAATGGATCTGGCACACACACAGACACACACATTCTGCCTTCCTTTCCACCTTTACCTAACCTCCTCTCCTCCCTCCATCCTCCCTCTCCTCCCTCCCTCTCCCTCCATCCTCCCTCCATCCTCCCTCTCCTCCATCTCCTCCCTCCATCCTCCCTCCATCCTCCCTCTCCTCCCTCCCTCCATCCTCCCTCTCCTTCCTCCATCCACCCTCTCCTCCCTCCCTCCATCCTCCCTCTCCTCCCTCCATCCTCCCTCTCCTCTCTCTCCTCCAGCAGGGCGGCCCTCCCCACTTCGCTTTTCGGATTTTCTCTTCTCTCCACGGCGACTCACAGTGACAAATCAAATCCGAGCATAGGAACCAATCAGGAGGGGAGCAGTCACCCTCCCGTGACCCCGTCGCTCTGCGCTGACTGATGACTGGTGGGCTGATGGGGGTGGGATTGGGGAGGGACAGTTGGTGGTGGTGGGGAGTTAGGTTGGGTTGAAGGTGGGGCGACGGGTGAGGGTTAGGTTTGGATGTTAGAGGTGGGGTGTGTGTGGGGGGGTGAGGGTTAGGTTTGGATGTTAGAGGTGGGGTGTGTGTGGGGGGGTGAGGGTTAGGTTTGGATGTTAGAGGTGGGGTGTGTGTGGGGGGGTGAGGGTTAGGTTTGGATGTTAGAGGTGGGGTGTGTGTGGGAGGGTGAGGGTTAGGTTTGGATGTTAGAGGTGGGGTGTGTGTGTGGGGGGTGAGGGTTAGGTTTGGCTGTTAGAGGTGGGGTGTGTGTGGGGGGGTGAGGGTTAGGTTTGGATGTTAGAGGTGGGGTGTGTGTGGGGGGGTGAGGGTTAGGTTTGGATGTTAGAGGTGGGGTGTGTGTGTGGGGGGGTGAGGGTTAGGTTTGGATGTTAGAGGTGGGGTGTGTGTGGGGGGGTGAGGGTTAGGTTTGGATGTTAGAGGTGGGGTGTGTGTGGGGGGGTGAGGGTTAGGTTTGGATGTTAGAGGTGGGGTGTGTGTGGGGGGGTGAGGGTTAGGTTTGGATGTTAGAGGTGGGGTGTGTGTGGGAGGGTGAGGGTTAGGTTTGGATGTTAGAGGTGGGGTGTGTGTGGGGGGGTGAGGGTTAGGTTTGGATGTTAGAGGTGGGGTGTGTGTGGGGGGGTGAGGGTTAGGTTTGGATGTTAGAGGTGGGGTGTGTGTGTGGGGGGTGAGGGTTAGGTTTGGCTATTAGAGGTGGGGTGTGTGTGGGGGGGTGAGGGTTAGGTTTGGATGTTAGAGGTGGGGTGTGTGTGGGGGGGTGAGGGTTAGGTTTGGATGTTAGAGGTGGGGTGTGTGTGGGGGGGTGAGGGTTAGGTTTGGCTGTTAGAGGTGGGGTGTGTGTGGGGGGGTGAGGGTTAGGTTTGGATGTTAGAGGTGGGGTGTGTGTGGGAGGGTGAGGGTTACGTTGGGTTGGTGGTTGGGTGTGGGTATGCACGGTCCTATCCTCCCTGGCTGGTCAAACATCAATATTTCCACATCTGAACCAGGAAGGAGCCAACATACTCTCTCTCTGTGTCAGGTTCATCAAAATAGATGGGTTTGTGTGTGCGTATTTGTCAGTCTGTTTGTTAGGGGCGTGTGTTGGGGCGGAGGGTGTGTGTGTGTGTTAGTCTGTTTGTTAGGGGCGTGTGTTGGGGCGGAGGGTGTGTGTGTGTGTTAGTCTTTTTGTTAGGGGCGTGTGTTGGGGCGGAGGGTGTGTGTGTGTGTGTGTTAGTCTGTTTGTTAGGGGCGTGTGTGGGGGCAAGGCTATATGTGTGGTGTAGCATACCAATAGAGCAATTGGCCATAACTCACAAATACACACGCTCTCTCTGTCTCTTTCTCTCCCTCTCCATCTTTCTCTGTCCCTCTCCATCCCTCTCCCGCGCTCTCTCTCTCCGTTTCTCTGTCTCTCTTTCTCTCCATCTCTCTGTTTTTCTCCCCTTCACTGCACAAACACAAGCACCCCAAACCCTCCATATTTGATCTGGCGTTGGGAAGAAAGAGGGAGAGGAAGAGGAGGAGGGGAGGAGGAGGAGGGAGGGGAGGAGGAGGAGGGAGGGAGGGAGGGAAGGAAGGAGGAGGGGGGAAAGAAGGGAACAGGAAGTGATCTCTGTTTCCAGTGAGATGTATGTGTTGGTAGCAGCAGCTCAGAAGCATAGATCAAGCCATCCTCAGCCTGCATGCTTGATTACTGGGAGGAGTGTTCTCTCCACAGGGAGCTGGGGGGGGGGAGCACCTCTGGGGCACGGCTTGTAATTACGCAGATCGCTCATCAGAGGGGAAGAAGGGTAAGAGGCTGGGCCTGGCGTTGGGGCTAGGCTAAGTTCCAGGGCTGGGGCTAGGGTAAGAGTCAGGGCTGGGGCTAGGGTTAGAGTCAGGGCTGGGGCTAGGGTTGGGGCTAGGGTAAGAGTCAGGGCTGGGGCTAGGGTAAGAGTCAGGGCTGGAGCTAGGGTTGGGGCTAGGGTAAGAGTCAGAGCTGGGGCTAGGGTTGGGGCTAGGGTAAGAGTCAGAGCTGGGGCTAGGGTAAGAGTCAGGGCTGGGGCTAGGACTAGACTAGGGGTAAGGCCAGGACTGGAGCAATTTTCCGAATGTTTAATTTTTTTTGTAATAAATGTGTTCAATAAGATACCATCACCTTCCAGCAAGTTGAGTTGTGTTAGATTGGTCATAATCACCCAGGGCGAGCTCAAGTCTCCAGGGAAATACCAGGTGCTATGTTCAGATGTTACAACCACCGCTGCAAGGTGCAATAAAATAAGTACAATCCTAACAGTTAAAATTAGCTCTATGCCTGCATGGAAAACGAAAGAAAAAAGTTCCGAACACAAGTCGGAAGGACTCCGAACGCTGTTGGCTCACTTGAGAAAAACAAGTGATTATTTAATCGAACGCCAGTGACGGACGAAAGCCTAGAAAGCGAATGTTATTCATCCTCTGTTTGCGAATGCTTCCATATGTTTTTCTGTCTAGTTATGCGCGCCAGACACCCCTCAGGTCTATCTCCACCCTGCTGTGCGGGGCCTGGGCCGCTCCAGCAGTCGCCAACATACATAACCGGTTATCTCGGCGAGGCGAGGCAAGCGCCATTACTCTCCTAGGGTACTTTTAGTCTTGAATATTTATTTTTAAAATGCTGTTTTGCTATCAAGGTCAAGCAGGCTGCTCTCCAGCCTTACTTAGCAGTGCTTAACTTCCTGGGACAGAGATGGAGAGGGAGAGAGAGGGAGAGAGAGGGGGAGAAAGAGAGAGAGAGAGAAAGAGTAACGAGGTAGAGAGTCACTTTTTACTTGGTTTATCTGCTCACATTTTTCTCCCCGGCGCCTGGGGGCTGGAACAGCACGCGGCTGAAGAGACACAGAGTTGGAGCGATGAGAGTCAACCTCGGGAACTTTCGTTTTTTGGTGTGTCCCTTCTTTTATCTCCCCCCCCCTCCCTCCTCCCCCCTTCCAACCCTCCCATCCGTCGGGCCCACCACCGGTAAACAGATCACTACATTGCCTGTTGAAAGGTATTAAGAAAATCCCTCAATGCTGATAGGATCGGGCGTGACTGATTTGGGGGCGAGAGTGCGGCGGGGAGGGGCGGGGATGTGGAGATACGGGCAACTGTGATGCTTGCGGGGTGTGGAAATCTGTTTACGGATTATCTCCACCTGTAACGCCAGGATTATCAGGCAGGGAAGTGATGAGGAGTTATGATGTGTGTTTGATGTTCCACGTGGAGTGGTTTAAAGCTTTGTGGATCTTTGGAGAAGGACAGGTCTCCCAATCAGCATGGCTGCATTGATTTCATTTTTTACATTTTATTTTATCAAATCAATTCACGTTTTGTGTGTGTGTGTTGTGTGTGTTGTGTGTGTGTTGGGTTGTGTGGTGTGTGTGCGTGTTGGGTTGTGTGGTGTGTGTGTGTGTTGGGTTGTGAGGTGTGTGTGTTGGGTTGTGTGGTGTGTGTGATTCAAACAGACTGTGTGGATCCGTCTACAGCCCTCGTCAGCTAACAGACCCGTCTGCTCAGACCTGCAGTCAGATCACACCAGCCTTTTACAACCCTCCGCCCTGAAATAGACTGTCGTTATCTCAGCCCCAGCCCCGGCCCTCAACCCCCTAGCCACACTGAATCAGTCAGTCAGTCAGTCAGTCAGTCTGGCTACGCACTCTGTCATGGAGATCTTTCCAGACAGCTGTCTGTGCTCTGCCAAGGATATTAACCAGTGGGAAGGGGATGTGGGTGGGAACAGGTGTCCCTATATGGTGGGGGGAAGGAACCAGTAAAAATAGTTTCTGGGAAACACAGAGGCAGGGAAGGTTTACCTCAGGAAAACCCCGGGATTCAAACCAACACTGTGAAAACTTCTCACGGTAAGAACCCAACTTTTCAACGAATCCTTCTTTGGAAAACGTACCCTGTAAAAAGCGCTGTGGAGAGGCTGGGTCACTGAGAGGTCGTGAGTGAGTGACTGAGTGTGTGTGTGTGTGTGCTGTCCTGGCTGCTTGGCTGGCTGACCAGCTGGGTCGTGAGGAAAGAGGCCCTGGTCTGTTTTAGACACACTCGGCCACTGTGGTAAAACTCTCTGATGGAAACACTGAGGTAATGCACGGACGAAACCAACCGTCAGCCATAAACTGTTTAAAAGGATCCATTTGTCGAGATTTAGTGGTCGTGCAGGGAGACACTATTACAGGGAGAAACTAAGTAATTAAATGAATTAACTGTCGAAAATCTCAGGAACATAACAGAACAGACGACTCAGATGAAGGGCAAACGGCAAACGACAACAAATTGCCACAAGGCCCAAACGAGACGCAGGTGAAGCCACTCGAACAAACGAGCAAACGTGCAAGCGTCGCACAGACACTTGAGACACAGGTGCAGGTAATCAGACGGAAACGCGAGAGGGCGGGACAAAAGCGGGGCGGGGCCTCGGCTGTGACGCTGTTGGTTCATGGAGTTTGGAGCCGCCGTGGCAGACAGCCTGGGGCTTGTTCCCAATCCACATATCCTGCGAGGGATGACCTGTTCTGGATGGAGTGTTTTTATGTTGACTTGCAGAATCTGATGTCATTAAACTGAAGTACTCTCGTCGATGAATCCTTCCCAGGTTGAGAGCTCTCTCTTCGTTTGAAACTTGCTGATGGACTTTTAAGTGTTACTTTTGATTTTAATGTTAGGCTTTAAAACTTGAAAACCCTGGGTAAAACATGTTGGTTTGGAATCCAAAATCGTTTTGTTACCCACTGGTGTGGGTTTACTGACGTTTATGTACAGACTCTGGCTTGGGTGAGGTGTGGTGTTTGTCTGCCTGTGAGGTTTGAGTGTCAGTTCATCTCAGGTCTCTGGTGTCATTCTGATGATGTCATGCTGTAAGAGGACGGTCTCGTTCTGATGATGTCGTGCTGTAAGAGGACGGTCTCGTTCTGATGATGTCGTGCTGTAAGAGGACGGTCTCGTTCTGATGATGTCGTGCTGTAAGAGGACGGTCTCGTTCTGATGATGTCGTGCTGTAAGAGGACGGTCTCGTTCTGATGATGTCGTGCTGTAAGAGGACGGTCTCGTTCTGATGATGTCGTGCTGTAAGAGGACGGTCTCGTTATGATGATGTCATGCTGTAAGAGAACGGTCTCGTTCTGATGATGTCGTGCTGTAAGAGGACGGTCTCGTTATGATGATGTCATACTGTAAGAGGACGGTCTCGTTATGATGATGTCATGCTGTAAGAGGATGGTCTCGTTCTGATGAAGTAAGTGGGGAGGGGGCAGGGTCTGGGGGACAGGGGGAGTCAGAGTGAACAGGGTCCTGACACCATATAATTCATGTATGCATGCAGCCGTGAAAAGGAGAAATAATCCTCAAACTCTCAGGATTTTCACAGATCCGACAGCTATGGTGTCGAACCCTCCCCTCTCTCCTGCACTCATTCTCCCTCCGTCACCTTCTCTCTCCTCCCCTCTCTACCTCTCCCTCTGTCTCCTTCTCTCTCCTCCCCTCTCTACCTCTCCCTCTGTCTCCTTCTCTCTCCCTCATTCCCAATGCCTCCCCTGCCTCCTTCTTCTCCACCTCCCCCATCTATCCCTCCTCCTCTATACTACCTCCATCTCTGCTGTCATCTGCCCCTCCTGTATGTCCCTGCCTCTTCTTCTATTCCCCCCCCCCCCCCCCCCTATAAGCTCCATTTCGCTCTTTCTCTCTCTCCACTCTTTCTCTCTCTCTCTCCCTGCTTCCATCTCCATCTCTCTCCCACACTCTCCACTTCTCGGAGACTCTTGTGTTTTCATGCGATCAGCCTCACAGAAGCAGCATTAAGGTAATTTGATTTATTTGTACCTTCTCTCTCTCTTTCCCCCTCTATCTGTGTCCTCTCCTGAATCAGCTTCTGGGATTTCATCAGGCACCCTAATAAACACACAGGCCTTCCTTATGCGGGAGAATTAGTAGGAGTGACAAGGTGGTCCAAGGTCAAACCATCAAGCAGCAACTTCCTGTCTTCCACTCTGCTGCCCGAGAAAGCTTCCAGCAGACGCTTCTGAGAGGATGCACTGGTGTGTGTGAGTGTGTGTGTGAGTGTGACAGGCAGAGAGAGATTGAGATGGAGGGAGAGCAATACATAGAATGAGAGTTAGTTAAAGAAAAACAGAGAGAGAGAGACTGAGGAGAAGCAGCAGGAGGAAGAAGAGGAGGAGGAGAGAGAGGAGGAGGAGAGAGGGGAGGAGGAGGAAGAGGAGGAGGAGGAAAGGGAGGTGTCGGGTGAGGAGGGCCAGGGCGGCTCCAGAACTTCTGAGGTCAAATGTTTCGAGGCTGAATTGGTTCTGCTGAGAACAGGTAAACAAAAGACATTCCCGTCGAAGCGGCTCTGTTTAATTCATGAGTTGGCTCATTCAGCCATGGTGTCGTTTAATTATACAGATATGGAACCACAACAAGGAACTCACTAAGAACTCCTCAAACATTTCACATTTCTCTTTTAAGACGGCTTATCTTCTACACTGATAAATGTTTGCGGTTTCAAATGTTTTTGTTTGTCTGTTTGCTTCCTTTTGTTTACTGCTTGATTGATTTCTCTTTTCTTTACTCTGAGATCGCAATAAAGGGAATCCCAAAACAAAAAGTGCGTTTGTTTTATTATTACTAATAAATATCCCAGTGTTATATCACAATCGATCCCTGCTATAATTGAACAGATTTATCCTAACCATATCTTGGGGGGTTTATACCGACAACAGTCATATTTTACTGGATGTACAGTAGCCTCCGGCTTACTGGCCCTGGCAGGAGAGAGGTTTCTGCCCTGTTCAACTGACAGACATTCAACACACCCGAAGCCGCTGTAGCCGTCCATTCCTTTCATTCCTCTCCCAGCCAAGTCCTTAGAAGCGCCCCAAGGCCCGTCCCAGAGGGGTGGAGCATGGTGTTGACACCCCGAGAAGAAAGGAGAGGGGGCAGAGGTCCAGGGAAGAGAGTCGGAGTGGGAGATATGGAGAGAGAGAGATATGGAGAGAGAGAGAGAAGATAGACAGAGAGAGAAAGAAGGCAGAGAGAGAGGGAGAGAACGCACAGACGTGTCAGATGTGTAAACCAGTGCCATTCCCTGCAGTCCTACTGCTCAGAAAAAGTGTCCTGAGCAGTGAGCCAGTGAAGGGTTAGATTCACAGAGAGGTGCTGGGATTACAGAGACAGCCAACTCCAACTCTCAGATCTCTGCTGCTCTGAGACTCTACATACCCCAGGCTGTGTCCACAATCATCAACTTTTTAGTTTGTGTGTTTTCCAAATCGGCACATTGGGCTGGAGGATGGTGGTAGTAAGCTGCCTCCAACCGTATAAATTAGAGTTACGTGAATTTGAATTAAACAATCTCTTTGTTCTCAGTAGGAAGGCAGGAGGAATTGTGAGCTCGCTTAAATGAGGACTTTATTTAACGGTCGCTCCAACGTTTACCTGCCTCCTAGTGGTAGAAATGATCATGTTGTTCATGGCAGTCAAACAAGACATTGTTGTGTGTCTAAAAAAAGCACGGGTGATGTAAGGGTCCAATGGAAACCTAGGAAACAGTGTTTTATTTTGCTTTCTTCAACCAAATGGAAGTATCAGCGATGAACATCTCTGACACCCAGCCCGCAGCAAGTCTCCCCTTGATGAGTTAGGTCAAAGGGTTACACGTCCATTTACTTGTGGATGTATATGAATATATAAATATGTTTACGTGCGTCTGTACAGTGTGTTTATGTACAGTGTGTGTGTGTGTCCTGTGCTTGTGTCTGCGTTGAGCAAGACTCAGCTGTCGTGAAAAACACATTTTGCTCTGGACCCAGGGCTGGCCCGTATTGAATTCTCACAAAGGCAAGAGCTCTTGCTCTCTCTGAAGCACCCTTTCACGAGGACGTTCAGCTGGGATTCAGGAGAAGCACCTTGGTGGTTAACGTAACCACGAGGAGGGCTCAGGGTTAGCCTCTCCTCAGGCCTGATGTCACACCTGTGGTCTTCCTCTCTGGCTCATCTCTCTCTCTCTCTCCAGAGTATCACTCTCTTTCTTTCTCTCCCTCAAACTCTTTTTCTCTCTCCCCCTCTCACACACAGAGATACATAGATTTCATATAAGAGAGAGAGAGCGTGCGTGTGAGAGAGGGAGGGCGTTAGGGAAAGAGTTTGTGGGGCCCAGATGTGTGCTGTTATTGTCATTCGTCTATTTGCCGAAAGCGATGCGGTGATAATGCTTAAGGATGCGTGTGTGTGTGTGTGTGGGGGGGGGGGGGGAGGGCCTGAATGGGGTGAAATGTATGTTAAAGCCTTCAGGGCAGCACACTTCCGTTCGAGAGATTCTTAGACAGATGGTCATGAGTCTGGACTGGCTTGGATGTGTGTGTGTGTGTGTGTGTGTGTGTGTGTGCGTGCGTGCGTGCGTGCGTGCGTGTGCGTGTGCGTGCGCGTGCGCATGTGTGTGTGTGCGTGTGGAAGAGAGCGTAGATCTCAGATCGCTTCAGCCCTGTGGTCCCTCTGCTGGTCAGGCATGTTCATCAGCTTCTGTAATTATACCTCCATCTCTCTCTCTCTCTCTCTCTCTCTCTCTCTCTCTATGTCTCTCTCTCTCTCTATGTTTCTCTCTCTCTGTCTCTCTCTGTCTCTCTCTCTATGTCTCTCTCTGTGTCTCTCTCTCTCTCTCTCTCTATGTCTCTCTCTCTCTCTCTCTCTATGTCTCTCTCTCTCTGTCTCTCTCTCTCTCTCTCTCTATGTCTCTCTCTGTGTCTCTCTCTCTCTCTCTCTCTCTATGTCTCTCTCTCTATCTGTCTATCTATCTGCTCTTCCTCTCTCTCAACATATATTTGTCTCTTCCCCTCTTCCTCCCAGTTTTTTTCTCTCCTTTTGTCTCTCAGTTCAGTTAATTCAGCATGCTTGCCAAAGCAGTTCAGAGTGAAGGGACATCACCTGTAATTATAAACACATCATGAAACTGAATTATCATCAAAAACAAACAATTATAATATATTAAAATAGTCTCTGTCTCTATCTCCTTTTCTCCATTCTCTCTCTCTCTCTCTCTCTCTCTCTCTCTCTCTCTCTCTCTCTCTCTCTCTCTCTCTGCCTCAGTTTGTCTCTCTATCTCTCTCACTCTCTCTGCCTCTCAGTTTGTCTCTCTATCTCTCTCACTCTCTCTGTCTCTCATGAACAAATACACATAGTACTGTCTGGATGTGTATAATAGATTCTCTGTCTGTCACCACTTGTGTTCCACAACAAAAGTCCACAAAGCCTTAGCAATCCCCCCCCTTCACTCTCACTCTCTCTCTCTCTCTCTCTCTCTCTCTCTCTCTCTCTCTCTCTCTCTCTCTCTCTCTCTCTGTGTGTCTGCCTGCATAATTCATAAGAGCTTTCATCCTCGGTGATGTTGTGAACAGTTCGGAGTTTGGAGAAGACAATGTCTCAACACATTGTGTCTGTCTACGCCTGTTCAAACCAAAAGTCAGGTGATGGTGCAGACACCATCGCATCGCGCCACCCCCCCTTCCCCACCCCCTCTTCCTCCCTCTTCCTCATGATTCAATTACCCCCGGCCAAACGGGCCGTTTCAGATCGCTAATTACGAATCGCTAATGACGGACACCCCACGATCATCATCATCATCATTGACGTCGGCATTCCTGATTAGCCACTCAAAGGGTTCGCAACTCGCTGCGCTGCATCATGGGATAGAGTCCTCCTCGGCGGCTCCTGAATAATGGACCTCACGTCTGGGCCAGGGCTCAGGGTCTGTGCTCTGAAGGAGGGTGGAGGGATGGAGGGAGGGGGTACAAGGTGAGGAATGGAGGGAGGGAGGGGGGGTACAAGGTGAGGAATGGAGGGAGAAGGAGGGAGGGAGGGAGGGGGGGGTTCAAGGTGAGGAATGGAGGGAGAAGGAGGGAGGGAGGGAGGGGGGGTACAAGGTGAGGAATGGAGGGAGAAGGAGGGAGGGAGGGATGGAAGGATGAAGGGACAGTACTGGTCGTTCTCAGACTTTCTCCCCCCCTCTACGCCCCCCTCTCCCGTGGACACAGTGTCTGCATCCTGATGCCCCCCCCCCCCCCCCCCTCCCCTCAGGCTCCTCTCTCCCTCCACCCCTCCTTCCCTCCATCCTTGCATGGCCCCCGTCGTCACCCCCGGTAGATGTCTCACATAAAAACAACCGCATGATCTACATTTCAAACAGCTTGTTGTTTCGAGACTCCCCGGGCTGCGTGCGGGCGACCGGATCCAGCCGGCGTCTCCTGCCGTCTGCGCTCGTCTGTTGCAAGCAAAAGGACTGTGTCTGGGAGTCAGGAGGGGTTTGAGGGAGAAAGTGTGCTGGCGTGGAATCACTTATTCTGTGTGCTTCACACCTGTGAGATGCCTGCCAACATAAGGCCTCGGGGGGGGGGGGGGGGGGGGGCAGGAAGCGGCATCGAGAGCGAAAGGAAGTGACATCACGCGCGCGTGCACACACGAACACACGCAGATGTACACGTACACAAGATGAACTCTCTCTCCCCCACTCTCTCTCTCTCTCTCCTCTACCCTCTCTCTCCGTCTCTGTGTCCTTCGTCTCTCTCTCACTCTCCATCTCTTTCTCTCCATTTCTCTCTCTCCCTCCCTCCTTCTCTCAATCTCTCTGTCTCTCCTCTGTCCCAGTACAGATCTCTATGTCTGAGCCAACAGGCGTGACGAAAATGGATCCCTGCTTGGCAGCAAGATGGTAGGCCCTCTGGTGTCCGCTGTAGTCCCTCAGAGACCCATATGTGCTCTGGCATTCCCTCAGACACACCTGGATGTGTGTGGGGGTGACACACACACAGTGCGTCACTGTGTGTGTGCGGGTGTGTGAGAGAGAGAGAGTGAGAGAGAGAGTCACTGTCTCCACTCTTGTCTCTGGAGGGTCTAGCTGTCAGAAGGTTTCTGTCATGGCGTCTGAGAAGACAGCAAAGTTGATAAATTAGTTTGTACTTTAGCAATAAGGCCCGGTGATGGAGAGCCAAGAATTACTGTCTAACTTTAATTGAGTTGGAAAGGAGGAACAGTGACATGCTGTGTTGTCTGCATGGAATCCCAGAAATCTGGCAATCTGGCAAACACACATACGCACACACACACCACACAGACGCACACACACACACACACACCTGGTGTCCCAGGCTTGTGTTTTGGTTTGTTTGCTTGGGGAATTTGTTTTGTTTTAGGATAGCCCACTAACTGTGTGTGTGTGGTGCACACACAGGTGTGTGTGTGTGTGTGTGTGTGTGCTCGAGCGTGCTCATGTACAGGTGTGTGCGTTTGAGAGTGTGTGTGTGAGTGTGTGTGCACGCTGTCTGAATGTGAATGCCTGTCTTGTCGACTCTTGTGTCAGCAGTCAGACCTTGCTATCAGACTGTGTGTGTGTGTGTGTACTTGTACCTTGCTGTCAGACTGTGTGTGTGTGTGTGTGTGTGTGTACCTTGCTATCAGACTGTGTGTGGGTGTGTGTGTGTGTACCTTTCTATCAGACCGTGTGTGTGTGTATGGTGTGTGTGTAGCTTGCTATCAGACTGTGGGTGTGGGTGTGTGTGTGTGTGTACCTTGCTATCAGACCGTGTGTGTGTGTATGGTGTGTGTGTAGCTTGCTATCAGACTGACCTGCTGACATGTCTGTGAATAGCAGTGCAATCATTCATCCCATGTCACTGTTTTAATGTCCGAGATGTTATTCTGGGCATCAACACACACACACAAACCCACACACATAACCACACGCACTACACACAGGTCTTTGGGAATTGCATTGTTTTGAAGTCTCAGTAGGAAAGGTCAGTATTAATGAAGTCATTTCCAGGACTAATGGAGCTCGTCCTGACTAGCTCAGTGTTATCGAGTTCCAAATCTATTCCAGATAATCACTGTTCACTTTTAAACCAGCCCAATAACAGCAGTCTCTTAACTAAATATAAAGACTTTTTACCATACAATTAGTGCTCTCCAGATAATGTCCACACAGCCATAATACGCACACACACACACTCACACACAAACAGACAAACATACATACATATATATATATATATGTATATACTTTGTTCATTCACTTTTTAATCATCTTTTCCTTTGATTACATGATCAGCCACCATCATAGCCTTGTGGCGGGTCTTCACTGAGGGTCTTTATGGAACGGTTATAAGTGTGTATGTTCCTTTAAATATTTTAATCAATGTTTATGACCTGTAGTGAGGCTGAGGATGTCAGTTTGCCAACTTCTATGCAGCTGGAAACTCTCTCTCTCTCTCTGTTTCTATCTATCTATCTCTCTCTGTCTCTCTCTCTGTCTCTCTCCCTCTCTCGTTCTGTCTCTGTTCTTCTAATGTTCTCGCCTTCCTTCCTCTCCTTCTTCGGTTCTTTGCTTAACCATCAGCTTATTTGTTTATTTCCTCCTCTCTTCTTCCTCCTCCTCCTCTCTTCTCGGTCCTCTCATCCACTCTGCTCTTCTCCTCACTCCCTATTTCTATCCTGCCATCCATCTTTCTCACTTCCCCTTCTCCACTTTCTTCCTCCCATTCATGCTCTGTCCATCTCCATCTGTGTTTTTGCCCCCTCCCTCCCTCCCTCCCTCCCTCCCTCCCTCCCTCCCTCCCTCCCTCCCTCCCTCCCTCCCTCCCTCCCCTCCCTCCCTCCCTCCCTCCCTCCCTCCCTCTCTCACTTATTCTCTTTGCATCCTTCTCTCTCTCTCTCTCTCTCTCTCTCTCTCTCTCTCTCTCTCCTCTCTCTCTCTCTCTCTCTCTCTCTCTCTCTCACTTATTCTCTTTGCATCCTTCTCTCTCTCTCTCTCTCTCTCTCTCTCTCTCTCTCTCTCTCTCTCTCTCTCTCCTTTGGATTTCAGATCATGATCCCCTCTGCTGCAAAGAAAAACTCCACCTACTCAGCGTCGCTAATGCAGCTCCTGACAGAGCAAGCCTTCTCTCTCTCCCTCTCCCTCCCTCCCCCCTCTCCCCCTCCCTCCTGTTCGCCCCCCCCCCAACGCTCTCCCGCTCTGACACCGTCTCATGCTTTCGCTCGCCTCGTCCCCCCCATCCTCCTGCTCCCTCTCTCTCACACACAAACACACTCTCTCTCCAATTGCGTGCGTGCTCTTGTTCCCTCCCCCTCCCTCTCTCTCTCTCTCTCTCTCTCGCGTGCTCCGTGTCTCTCTCTCTCTCGCGCTCCGTGTCTCGCTCTCACGGCTCCACATAAATAGAGAGCCTCGGTCGGATGTGCTTGGCTGAGAGCCGTCGTCCCTGCCCGCCGTTCTCCTCCGCTCCGGGTCGAACGATGCTGACGCGTCTGTCCCCAGCCCGCTCACCTCCCCCGTTGGCTTCCCGCGCGTCCTAGGATCTACAGCCTCTTTGGGATTTAAACCCCCAGCAGGAGATGTCAAGTTGGACCTGTCCTGCCTGCCAGCCCAGCCTGCCCGCTCCGAGGACGTCCCCCGCCACAACGCCGCTCTCCTCCTCCTCTTTCTCCTCCTCTTCTCCTGCTACCTGTGCGAGAGCCCTCCGCGGCTCCCCCTCCTCCTCCCCCCGCCCCCGCCCCGCGCTCCCCTCAGACCCTCATGGAGCAGAACGAGCCGCGGAGCGTGTGTCGCTGCGTTCTCCGCTTCTGAGACCACCCCACCCCCCCCACCCCCCACCCCTGTCTGAGAACCAGTCGGATCTTAGAACCCGTCAGAGAAAATATCTGAGAGAGAGAGAGAGAGAGAGAAGAAAGATAAAGAGAGAGGGGAGAGAGACATTGGCAGCCAACCAGATCTATGGTTTTCTGACTTGCCCAAGACAGCGATTTCTGGCATCTGAGTAAGAGGTGAGATCATCTTTTTTTTTTCTTTCTTCTTCTTCTTTTTTTCTTTTCATCCGCTGGTTTGTGCAGGACTGTTTCTCCTGCGTCCGAGGCTTCGGTTCCGACTGGTTCGGTTGTTTTGCTTTCTGACTTGTTCCCTCAGTGGTGGGGACTTGGTTTTGGGTCAGCTCCTCATATGGTGTCGGTGCTTCACCAGGCTGACTGCGTCCCTTTACTCTCCTGCCCTCTCTCTCCTGCCCTTTCTCTCCTGCCCTCTCTCTCCTGCCCTCTCTCTCATGCCCTCTCTCTCCTGCCCTCGCTCTCCTGCCTCGCTCTCCTGCCCTCTCTCTCCTGCCCTCTCTCTCCTGCCCTCGCTCTCCTGCCCTCTCTCTCCTGCCCTCGCTCTCCTGCCCTCTCTCTCCTGCCCTCTCTCTCTCCTGCCCTCTCTCTCCTGCCCTCTCTCTCCTGCCCTCTCTTTCCGCCTCACACGGCGCTCTGGCAGAGGAAGATGCTTGTTCTGGGTTGGCAGCATCAGCACGATTCATGACTCGAATGTTCCCCTAAAAAACGTTTTTCCAAAGAAAAAAAAAATCATAATACTTCTCCTGTCTGCTGACAGAATGGCAAAAGGCAGTGTTGAATTAGATCATCTCAAGCATTAAATAAATACACTTAAGAGGCCCCTTGAAGTGCCAAGCTTCTCTCCCAAATGGCTCTGTCTCAGATGAGTCTGAGCTGATGAATGTGTTCAGCGGTCGGGCGATAATAACGCCGTCTCCGTGCCGTGCCAGGGGCGCTGCGCTCGGATCCTCCACAGCCGTCCTGATTTCAAGGATACGGTTTGCTGACGGAATGTGAGAGGGGCTGTCTGGATGATTCGGTCCACCTTCAGCTGAAGGTGTATATTAAACAGAGAGGGTGCACGCACGCACACACACACATAGACACACACACACACAGGCAGGGACACACACACGTTTTTGTGACTTCATCCATCTGTCTGTCCAACTATGGACTCTGTCCAAATACAAATACAGACACACAGAGAGAGAGGCAGAGAGAGAGAAAGACAGAGAGAGGAAGGGGAGAGAGAGACAGAGAGAGGAAGGGAGAGAGAGACAGAGAGAGGAAGGGAGAGAGACAGAGAGAGGAAGGGAGAGAGAGACAGAGAGAGGAAGGGAGAGAGACAGAGAGAGGAAGGGAGAGAGACAGAGAGAGGAAGGGAGAGAGAGACAGAGAGAGGAAGGGAGAGAGACAGAGAGAGGAAGGGAGAGAGGGAGAGGGAAAGAAAGAGATGGAGAGGTCTCTCCTTAAAGAACTCTTCCCTCAGAAGTGTGATGTGTGCTGGGGGGCAGACTGGCCGGCAGCCAGCCCAGCGGAGAGAGGAGGAGGAGGAGGAGGAGAGAGAGCCAACATCACTGCTGCCGGAGGAAATCAATCGACAGAGAGCTCGAATGAGCTGCTCACCGATAGTAGAGAGGGCTGGAGAAGCAGACCACACTTGGCTCCAGATTCCCGGGGAGGAGAGCCACATGAACCGCGGTGCGCTTGATTCCCTCCACCTCAGAACGTGCGGTTGGTGGGCTGTGTTGCTGTTCAGTCCGCGTTGCTTTGTTTGCGATCCGAATCGAGCTCACCCTGGGTATTGGCGGATGGTGCTCTAGACCACTGCTACAGAGTCTGAGGGTTGGAGGTGGAGACTTTAGAGACCTTCTGTTCCTAAGCCTACAGTGCACTAAGGTGATATAAATCAAGCACGCCCTTTAGGTGCCAGACAGATGAAAAGGAATTATGACATGTTCAGATGTTTCAGTTATTCGAACATCAGCTGACCTTGATCTCAAAAGAAGGATCAGCTGGCTACATAATGTGTGGATGTGGTGAGGGCTGGGAGGGGAGGGGGGATGTGGTGAGGGCTGGGAGGGGAGGGGGGATGTGGTGAGGGCTGGGAGGGGGAGGGGGTGGATGTGGTGAGGGCTGGGAGGGGGGTGGATGTGGTGAGGGCTGTGAGGGGGGTGAATGTGGTGAGGGCTGGGAGGGGAGGGGGGATGTGGTGAGGGCTTGGAGGGGGATGTGGTGAGGGCTGGGAGGGGGTGGATGTGGTGAGGGCTGGGAGGGGGTGGATGTGGTGAGGGCTGGGAGGGGAGGGGGGATGTGGTGAGGGCTGGGAGGGGGTGGATGTGGTGAGGGCTGTGAGGGGAGGGGTGGATGTGGTGAGGGCTGTGAGGGGAGGGGGTGGATGTGGTGAGGGCTGTGAGGGGAGGGGGGATGTGGTGAGGGCTGTGAGGGGAGGGGGTGGATGTGGTGAGGGCTGTGAGGGGAGGGGGGTGGATGTGGTGAGGGCTGTGAGGGGAGGGGGTGGATGTGGTGAGGGCTGTGAGGGGAGGGGGTGGATGTGGTGAGGGCTGTGAGGGGGTGGATGTGGTGAGGGCTGGGAGGGGGTGGATGTGGTGAGGGCTGGGAGGGGGTGGATGTGGTGAGGGCTGGGAGGGGGTGGATGTGGTGAGGGCTGGGGGAGGGGGGTGTGTGTTGCAGAGGAGGGAGAGGAAGAGAGGTTCTGTCTCATCCAGAGCGTTCTACACAGTGTGTCTTCTTTTTTACCTTGGGATATGGAAATATGCACACGCACGCACACACACACACACACACACACACAGGTATGCACACACACACACACAACCGCTTTCACACACACACACAGAGGTATGCACACACACACAACCACTTTCACACAGAAACACACACACACAAAGGCATGCATACCCACATGCGCGCACACACAGGTTGAGACTAACTGCATTAAACACTGAAGGACGTCACCTGAAAGTCCTTAACCTGATTCAAAGCCAAACACACCCCTGCTTCTCATCATTAGTGAAGTGTCCTTGATATGTTTTGACTGGAAAAGCTGTCTTATATGTGTGTGTGTGTGTGTGTGCGGGGGATAGCCAGTAGGAGCTAGCCAGTAAAACTGGCATGAGCTAGTCTATGAGGATAAAAAGTGAATATATTTTAGTCTCATTCTGTCATTATGAGGCTTCTTAGTCAGTCCTGTGAGTGTGTGTGTGTGTTTGTGTCCATGATGTGTGTGTGTGTCCATGATGTGTGTGTGTGTGTGTGTCTTCTCCCAGGGCACAGGAAATAAGCAGGCTTTCTTCCCCTCTGCTAATTATCACAACAGCAGTCTTCCTTTTGGCTGGGCGGCCGTCGTCATGCCTTCAGTGTGTTCCGAGTGTAAAACCAAGTTTCACAAAGAGCGGAAAATACGGGTGAAAAAAAAGCTGTGGAAAAACAGTCTGATTGCGTTTTTCTTTTGAAGTTTCTCGTCACCTAAAACTCGTCCCAAAGCAACAAAGTTCAAACTCGACCCCGGAATGAAAGTCTCTAATGCATTTGAATACATATATTTGATGCGAGTAAAAAAAAAAAAAAAAAAAGAGTAAACACGTATTTGGGGACTCGAGAGTTAGGGTTGATGGAGAGGAAAGTATTTGTAATAAACACCAGCTGGTGCTGTTCAGCATTTCTGTGGAAAGTATTGAACATTAAGTAAGCTAACAAGCCCGTTTCGAGATACAATGTTTGATATGAAGCCTTACGAGATGTAGTCTGTCTCGTCGTAAATAAAATAGCAGATTTCTTCCACGGTAGCAAAAACAGAATAACTTAGTTTGTTGTTCTTCAGCATCAAAAGATTGATTAAACTTTTAAGTGTACCCAAAACCCCACAACAATTCTCTCTGCTATTGAGATGAGCTACTTTGGACACAACGGTATGTCTGTGTGGGTGTGTGGGTGGGTGTTTGTTAGAATCCTGTGTGTGTGTGGACACAGCAATTGACTCTTCAATTAATTACAGTAAATATCTTCACAGTGGTGTTTACAGTATCATAAGCCTCTATACAGTGGTGAACAACTACTTCCTGTGTTGTGGGTCATGTGACCATTACTCCTATTCCTGTCCTGTCACACAGTTTAATCAGCTCTCATCGTCTGCGTGGTGGCAGAGAATGCCCATTGATTTGTTTGTCAAAGGAAGGAATAATTCTGATGGAATATTGATTACGTTAAATCAAAGTCACCTTGGATCAGGGCCTGTGCCTGGCAGATAGATTGTAATATGATTATTGACCCAAGAAACAAGGCAGTGAAAAACGACCACTTTGCTGACCAGCTGCCTAATCTCATCTCTCACCAGCGGTGTTTATTGACAGAGGGGCAACACAATTGCTGAGCACCACTAACAATGGAGGTCAGTTCTTTATTCTGAATTGATTGCTTTCAAATCTATTTCTCACCACTCTGGTGGTTCAGTCTATAAAGTACAGTAGGCTACTTCACTTACTCATGCAACAGTGGAGACCTGGCTCTGTGTCTGTGTGTGTGTGTGTGTGTGTGTGTGTGTGTGTGTGTGTGTGTGTGTGTGTGTGTGTGTGTGTGTGTGTAAGTTAATGTACACAAGAGTGTGTGTGTGTGTGTGTGTATGAGTCTGCGGTAGTGAGTGTGTATGTGTACCTGTGGATGTGTTTTTAGTGTGTGTGTGCCTGTGTTGGTGTGTGTGTGTGTATGAGTCTGCGGTAGTGAGTGTGTATGTGTACCTGTGGATGTGTTTTAGTGTGTGTGTGCCTGTGTTGGTGTGTGTGTGGTGCGCGCACACCAGTTACAGGAAATTGTAAAGGTGGCTCCTAGACACCCCTTCGTCGCCAAGAAAATTACACGAGTCAGGAAGTAAATTCATTCATTATTTGACTTTCATCTCCCGGCGCACGTTGGCAAATTCCCTTCCCCCCCACCCCCCCCCCCCCCTGCCTTAGACAAACCAAGCTGCCTTCGGCTCGGTGGCTAAACGCACAATAAGACGGGCTATCACGCTAATGCAGCGACCCCCCCTGTCAGGCACGCCTCTCCCGGGAGAGCTCTCGAAGGCGAGCCGGTCTCTCCTGGAGACGGAACGCCTCTCTCCTGGAGGATCAAGACTTGATACCGGCTTAAGACTGGTGCTGGTGTCGTTTGTGACTCTCTCTCACGGCTGCGTTTCGGACGATCCAACACGGGGAAGCGGGGGGGGGGGGGTGAAAGTCGCCGTGGAGATAATCGCAGCCAGGGAGATGCGAGCTATGACGCTGAAAGGCTTTATGGGTAATATCGACCTCATGAGCGATGGTTGTATTTACCTGTTGAATGGATGGGTGCTTTGACTAATGAATGGATGGAAAATTTATTTTCTTAACTCGTGACTTTGGAGGGGTGGCTGGTGTAAATTAAAATATATGGAGGGGGGGAGGGGGAGAAGGGTTGCGGAAAGGGGGAGATGAAAAATGAGTAATTATTGGAAACGTCCCCGCCCGTAGGCATATTTCAGGTTTTATGGGAAGGTTTGTCACAGCACACGTAAGTGTGTCAGAAGAGTTTGCTTTTCCTTCTTCATCCTCTTTCTTCCTCTCCTTGTTTCTTCTTCTTTTAATTCCCCTCCTTCTCCTCTTACTCCTCCTCCTCTTCCTCCTCCCTCTACTTCTCCTGCCCCACCAGTCCCTTCATCCCAGCATGTGCTCCAGGATTCCTTAAGAATCGCGATCATCCCTTATTCACATTCCACACGTCTATATCAGAACAAGCATCGCAAAGCCCTACTTTAGTGCCGTTGCTTGAGCGCCGTTTCAAAGCACCAGTCCACAAGCTGGGCTTTATCTCCGAGAAGAAGATCTCTTATGTAATATCCTGTTGGCACGAGAAACCCCCACTTCCTCCTTGACTTCTTCTGTGGTGGCGGATAAGGTAACGCAGAAACTTTTATGAGAGAGTAGTGGTTACATATTCATTATTGTTCGGTTTTGAAATGGAATTAAACATTACTGCATCGCTGGTCCATTCTGGATTTTCAGCTCAACCCTGGATTATGAGAACTTTTACAAGTTCGAGTTTATTGTCGGTTATTTGCAATGAAATGTTTAATTCCCAGGCTTCAACAGTGCCAACAAATAGAATGGAGAATACAAGACATACAATAAAACCATTTAACCTATAGTATGTAAACAATGCATGGTATTTCTGGTGCAGCCTGTCACGCATTCACCATTCCCTTCCATCCTTCCTTCTCTCTCCTTTTTCCCTTTCCACATCCCTTTCTCTACCCCTCCCTCCCCTGCTCCTGTCCCCCCCCCTCCCTGCTGGCTCCCTGTGCCCCCCCTGCTCCTGTGCCCCCCCCTGCTCCTGTGCCCCCCCCGCTCCTGTGCCCCCCCTGCTCCTGTGCCCCCCCTGCTCCTGTCCCCCCCCTGCTCCTGTCCCCCCACTGCTCCTGTCCCCCCACTGCTCCTGTCCCCCCCCAGCTCCTGTGCCCCCCCTGCTCCTGTGCCCCCCCTGCTCCTGTCCCCCCCCCAGCTCCTGTGCCCCCCCTGCTCCTGTGTCCCCCCTGCTCCTGTGCCCCCTCCTCCCTGTTAGCTCAGCAGGCTCTGTCACTTTCCAGCGTCTCTGGTGCGGGCAGATTGATTTTGCTCCGTCAAACCTCTGTGTCTGGGAAGATCTATAAATACACACCGCTCAAGAAATGGAGTTCCGTTTTGATGAGCAGTGGGCACCAGAATTGATTGTGTGACTCAGTCTACATGGTCTTCGTTTGCGTTTCACAGTTATCTTGTGTCTTTTCCCTCTCGAAAAAACGATCTATCCGCTACGGATAACAGTCTGAATATTTCAGAATATCAGAATTATATTCTATCTCTGCAGGTACACAGAAAACCAGACAAGAAGAAAAAAAATCATTACATAAACACGCAAATAGACACTGTAGAGGCAGGCTTTCATTCAGAAGGTCTGTTATGACAAGCAAACACAAGTGTTTGGATCATTCTGAGTCATGAAATTGCTCCTTGATTTGCACAGTGAGCCTCTGGTTACAAACTCTCTCTCTCTCTCTCTCTCTCTCTCTCTCTCTCTCTCTCTCTCTCTCTCTCTCTCTCTCTCTCTCTCTCTCTCTCTCTCTCTCTCTCTCTCTCTCACACACACACACACGCACACACACACACACTCAGGTCACCTACTGTTTCTGAGCTCAGTGAGTCTCATGGGGGGTAAACTGTCTCGATACACATTACAGTGGAATTCTGACTCTGTTCATTTCTTTGAAGACCTTAGACCCACACGTGTACTCGCACACACTCAAACACCCACACACATAAACGCACACACTCACAAACACTCCAACCCTTGGGGGTCCTTAGCATTCTGAAATTCACCCTCCATCCACACCAGCAAACTGCCATTGTCCTCGAATGAAAAAAAAAAACAAGCAATGCTTCAATCCTTCAATCCATTCTTCGCGTACAGTGTGAGACAGAACGATCAATCCTTCAAAGTGTGTCTTCAAAGTACAACTGGAGGGCATATTCAGAATGGAGGGGTCGCAGAGGAAACCGGAATCTAGCTTGACCAATAAGGAGAAGCGTGTGAGAAGTCTGTGGGGGTATGGGATTTTTTCGGTTATGTTTCTCCCTCCCGATACAGGCTAGCATTCTCCTCGACGGTGGAGCTGCCCTGGACTGTCTAGGTGTGTGACTGACCACCGCTCTGTTTTGTCAAACCGTACAAATCCCTCAGGCTCTAGTGTCCTTCCCTGAAACCACAAGGGTGGGGGGGAGGGAGAGAGAAGGGGAGCAGTACAGAAATCTCATCTGACATAAATGGTTTCTCTCTCTCTCTCTCTCTCTCTCTCTCTCTCTCTCTCTCTCTCTCTCTCGCTCTCTCTCTCTCTCTCTCTCTATCTCTCTCTCTCTCTCTCTCTCTCTCTCTCTCTCTCTCTCTCTGGCCTCTAGGAAACTTGGATGGCTATCACTAAATGGTGGCACTTCAACAATTGATGATCTCGCTGCCATCCATTTCACATTGTCCGTAGAGACAAGTCGTAATAGTCTGTGTGTGACAGAGAGAGAGAGAATGCGAGAGAGAGCGAGAGATAGCGAGAGAGAGCGAGAGAACGAGAGAGAGAATGAGAGCGAGAGAGCGAGAGAGAGAGAGAGTGGAAGTAAAAGAGAAAGGGTTAGAGAGAAATAAAAGACAGAGAGGAAGAGGGGGGGAGAGCGAGGCAGGAAGAGGGAGAGAGAAGTGAGGTGGGGAAAGAAACGGCGAAGAAGGAAGGAGAGAGGAAGAGAGAGAGAAAAGCTAACCTCTGACCTTTGTTTCACAGATTTGAGTATTCCTCAGTCATAGTACACTAATATAGCCCGTCCCATTATTTCAACCCCTCTACACACATGCACTCAGACATTCAGTTCCTCGTTATAGCAGTTTGTTACCATGAATAATACACGCTAAGATAAATGCATTTTAAGAAGCCCTCATTTCCTTATCGAGCGCCCCTGGCCGTCGCTTGGCACTTGCTAACTGCTCCGGTCAGCCTGTTCCCCTGTCCCTCCCTCCTGTACCCAGTATCTCCCCCATCGCCCACAATCCATGTGTGCGATATGTTTTATTTACGCTCTCCGCTGGTCTCGCTCCCATGCAGGGAAGACAGTCTCCAGGTACGGGGGGAGAGGAGGAGGGGGAGGAGGAGGAGGAGGAGAGGGGGAGGGTGGTTAGAGTTTCCGTCTTCAATTTTGTTGTCACGTTGGGGAAATTATATCTCTCTTTCATCCTTGATTCCCTCTCACATCCTCCTGTGTCTGGTTCCCTAGCTGCTGGCCCTCACCTGTTGGATTCCTCTTCATCTCTCCCCCTCGCCGGCCTTCAACGCTTTCCTCAATGTCCTGAAGGTCTCTCTTGTGAAGAATGAAAGTCTCTCTCTGTCTCTGTCTCTCTCTTCTTTCATTCTCTCTCTTTTCCTCCCTCCCACCCCTCCCTCCCTCCTCTCTCTCTCTCTCTCACTCACTCACACTCTCTCTCTCTCTCTCTCTCTCTCTCTCTCTCACCATATCTCCCTCCTCTCTCTCTCACCATCTCTCCCTCCCTCTCCTCTCTCTCTAGAGAAGTCATCTTTTGCTTCCTGGCCGACTGTTTGTGCTTCTGCACAGTCTGGATCTGACAGAACGTAAAAACGAAAACAGGCGGAAATATAAACAATCCCAGGAGAGAGAGAGAAAGACAGAGAGACAGAGAGAGACCTTGTGTATTCAGATGGCTCTGCAACCTACATGCAACACCACAAGGGGCTTTCCATGTTGATAAACAGGTTGGGCGATGTTTCTCCCACGTGGTCTCAGCAGGGCGGCACTGGTGAAGATATTATTCCACTCCACCACACGCTGAGGAGAGACCCCCCCCTGGACGTGCTCGCCGACCAGGGGGCCACATGAGCAAGCACACGCCGTCCCCCTGCCCACGCCACGCCGTATGAACCACGCACGTCTTGCCGTACGTTGCTTTCCATGACGCCGTCTGCCGAGTGAATCAAACGTAACCGTGTGTAATGTACTGTGAGACGAAGAGGCTAGCGATTAAGCCCAGCCCCAGCTGACAGTCCGGGGGGGGGGGGGGGGGGGGGGTGATGACAAGAGTGTGGGCGAGAGACAGTGGAGGGGGGGCTGGGATGAAAAAACTTTGACACCGTCATCCCTTGATCCTGATAGGAGCACATTATCTCCAAGGAACACTTTAAATACAAAATGGACGCATGGTCATACTGGCCTGTTTGCAGGCCTGAGAGAGAGGGCAGAGAGAGGGCAGGAGAGAGAGGGCAGAGAGAGGGCAGGAGAGAGAGGGCAGAGAGAGGGCAGGAGAGAGAGGGCAGGAGAGAGAGGGCAGGAGAGAGAGGGCAGAGAGAGGGCAGGAGAGAGAGGGCAGAGAGCAGGGCAGGGAGAGAGAGGGCAGAGAGAGGGCAGGAGAGAGAGGGCAGAGAGAGGGCAGGAGAGAGAGGGCAGAGAGAGGGCAGGAGAGAGAGGGTAGAGAGAGGGCAGAGAGAGGGCAGAGAGAGGGCAGAGAGAGGGCAGGAGAGAGAGGGCAGGAGAGAGAGGGCAGGAGAGAGAGGGCAGGAGAGAGAGGGCAGAGAGAGGGCAGAGAGAGGGCAGGAGAGAGAGGGCAGAGAGAGGGCAGAGAGAGGGCAGGAGAGAGAGGGCAGGTCCAGTAGTGCTGCTGGGTGCGGCCCGGAGGTGGGGCCATCCTCCGCCTCCGGGACCACCCCCAACCTCGCCCCATCATCCACCCCTGCCTCCCATCCTCCCCCCACTCACCCCCCCACCCCTCACAGCAGCCCCCGGGCAGAGGAAGAGCTTGGTTGCCTAATTACAGCGTTCAGTTCTCAGGGTGTAGTTCTGGAGCGGAGGGTCTGACAGACAACCCAGATGCCTCGCGGACGTCGCCGACGGAGACACGACGGAACCAGCAATTAGAGCTCCTCTCTCTCCTCTCTGTCTCCCCATCCCCCCCCCATCACCCCCCCCCCCCCATCACCCCCCCATCACCCCCCCCCCCATCACCCCCCTCCACACACACACACACACACCACCACCTCTCACCACCATCGACTAACCTTTGTTAGCCTAAAGCCATGTTCTGTCTTCCCAGAAAGGGGAGTTGGCGGGGGGAGGGAGGGGTGGGGGGGAGGGAGGGGCGGGGGGGGGGGTAGATGAAGTGGAGAGACAGAGAGAGAAGGGGAGAGACAGAGAGAGAGAGTTATGTCGGAAGATAAGGAAAGATGGTGTTGGGGAAAAATGATGTGGCGAAGCAAAAAAACTAGAATGGCGACAGAGAGGGAGGGAGAGAGAGTCAGAAAGAGGGAGAGGGACAGGGAGAGGGAGAGAGTCAGAAAGAGGGAGAGGGAGAGAGTCAGGGAGAGGGAGAGAAAAGAATAGGCCTCCTGAAACACTCCACTGTCAGAAGGCCTCTCAGATTTATCGATGGTGCACTCCTTCCTCTCTTTAGATAATTGGAAGGTAGCTGGTGTGTGCACAGAGCCAGGAGGGAGGAGAAAACATATTTTGGCAGGGGCTGACAGGTTAGACAATGGTGGGAAAAAAGAACAAATGCTGTCAAGAAAAAGAGAGAGTGGGGAGAGGCAGAGAGAGAGAGGGAGAAATTGAGGGAGAAAGAAAGAGGTAGGCAGAAAAAGACAGAGATGGACGCAAAGTGAGAGAGAGAGGAACAGAGGAAGTGCTACATGTTTGAGTCACTTGGGGTGAAAGACAATCTTTCTTTTTTTCTCTCTCTCCAAGAGAGAGGCGACAGAGCGGAAGCTGGAAGCATTAGTGTCAAACGGTGTCTCTTCCGCCATCATGGGAGATTGGCCTGGCAGAGTCTGGATCACAGAGAAAACAATGTCAAACATGTCTTCCTATCCAGTCATGGAGCGCTTCACACAGACAGGAGAAACCACAACCCAAACGCCATGTTTTATTTATCCCTTTCCCCTCTTCCCCCCTTCTCCCTCCCTCCACACCCCAAACTCAGAAAATAGGCGGGAAAGGGGGATTTTTTTTGCGGTGGTGCGCTGCGTTCAGGAAGCAGGAAGTGAAAGGGCCGAGTCATGCGGGTGACGCCGGAGGGTAGCTGCCCTCGCACACCTGGACAGGAAGTGATGTAGCCGAGTGTGGAGGTGGACCCTCCTGGACAGGAAGTGATGTAGCCGAGTGTGGACCCTCCTGGACAGGAAGTGAAGTAGCCGAGTGTGGAGGTGGACCTTCCTGGACAGGAAGTAAAGTAGCGAGTGTGGAGGTGGACCCTCCTGGACAGGAAGTGATGTAGCCGAGTGTGGAGGTAGACCCTCCTGGACAGGAAGTGAAGTGGCCTGGTGTGGAAATAGACCCTCTTGGTGGACAGAGTGCTCGGCTGAGAATCCGACCACAGAGCCAGCATCCCCCCCCCCCCTCCCTCCATCCCTCCCTCAGTCTCCCCCACGCGACAATCCCACCATCATTACCATCCACCCCTCTTTCCAGATCAATCCTGGCCCTCCTCTGATCAGGGAAAGCTCTGTTTGATGAACGCTTCGCTGCCAGCAGGCCAACAAATAGCCCGGCCATCAAGGGCATCTCTGATCCGGGCGTGAAATAATCAATTATTTCAGCTAATGACCTAACAAGATGCCCTTTGTGGGAGGTGAGGCGGGCTCTTGGCAGGCTCCTTCTGCTCCTGCAGAGGGAACAAGCGCTGGGCGTCAGGCCCTGACACACCCCCACAACCTGACACCCCCCCACCACCACGCCACGCGGCTGACAAGGACCAGCTCACCTCTGCAGGTGCACACAGGAATGAGGACCCCCCCCCCCCCCCCCGCTCTGCTGCCCTGGTAACGGCTGGCTGGCTGGAATAGTTAGGTGGCTGGTTGGCTGGCTGGAATAGTTAGCTGGCTGGTTGGCTGGCTGGAATAGTTAGGTGGCTGGTTGGCTGACTCGAATAGTTGGGGGAATGACTTTCTGTCTGTCTGTCTGTCTGACTGGTTAAATGCTAGTTGGCTGGTCGACTGGTTGGTTAAAAGCTGGTTGGCTGGTTGACTGGCTGGTTAAATGCTGGCTGGATGAATGGCTGGATAGCTGGCTGGCTGCTTACGAGCCAGCAGTTTGGTCGGGGGCGACTGGCTGGTTAGCTAACTGAACATGCCCGACCCACCACACCCTCCTCTTTGGAAATGATTCCAACGATTTCTTACTCGTTTACCCATCATCCTCAGCTGCTTGGACTAAGGAACAATGTGCTAAATGGTTGTCTGGGAAACCTGTTTATACTCATCATGTTATAAATGAAAATGTTGTCCCTGCTGGGATATGAATCCCATTTTCTAATCTGCACTCTGTGCCCATGCTTTTGCGCAGTTTCTTGAGCTCAAATTAATATCATTTCAGTAGACTTTATTTCTCTTTCCCCCCGTGGGAGAAGTAAATACGCTTGTTTTACAAATAACGTATTTAGAATAGATAATAATCTACTGTATTCCCCGAGTCATTCGCAGTCAGACTAAACTCAGTTGGTGTTTGTCTGTTATTCTGTGTGTGTGTGTGTGTGTGCATGTGAGTGTGTGTGTGTGAGTGTGTATGTGTGTGTGCTTGTGTCTTGTTGCCAGTGCAGACTGTCTGCAACAGAAGCTCAGCTGAACTAAATATCCACAACATGGCTACTGTCACTGCTGAATAGATGCAGAACAATCAACCAGTCCAATTATCAAACACGAGCCAGTCTCCAGGATGATGTTCAACTCATCCATGTTTTGTCTTCATTCAGACAGGATTTTGATGCTTTTTATCTGTGATCGCCTTTCAGCTTGCTGTGTAATTAAACACAACTCACCGGCAGGTAGACACTATGAATGCGTTGAAGTCAGTGTCACGCAGTCAATGGCATCTGTTATGGGCCATAATGTTTTTTGACAGCTCTTGGATGTTTGGGAGTAGTAATCCAAAGTCCAATTTCTACGAGGAGAATCGGAGCAAAACACATCTTGGTACGAAACGTCGCTCAACTTAGCAGCAGAGTGGAATCTGCGTGTGTGAACCGCCATCTTGACTGGCTGACAAGCGTGTGTGTCTGTGGTGTGTGTGTGTGTGTGTGGGGGGGGGGGGGCTCTCTGTGATTGGACATGCAGACGGGGGCTGGGATGAAAACTACCAGAACATTGGACACACTGTCCGGTAAATATTGTTGATAACGTGATTCTTGAAAAGAAATTGGTGGCAGACGAATGTTTAATTGTAGAGATGTGTGAACATACATTTAGTCATTTTAGCAGACGCTCTTATCCAGCGACTTACAGTAAGTACAGGGACACTCTCCCCGAGGCAAGTAGGGTGAAGTGCCTTGCCCAAGTACACAACGCCATTTTGCACGGCCGGGAATCGAACCAACAACCTTCTGATTAATAGCCCGACTCCCTAACCGCTCAGCCATCTGACCCACATACTGTGCATGTAGTGTAAATACATGGAGCGGAGAATTCCCACATTAAGTAATTGCTCATTATTTTAGTCAGACGGAGCAAGGTACTTAATCGTTTGGACATATTGATCAGGAAACCATGCTGTTTACCTCTGCAGTGATGAACACAATGACATTTAACTACCTCTTCCGGATCAATTCATATTGTGCTATTTTAATGCTGTAGGGTTTGGGGGATACGTAATGTGGGTGTGTGTGTGTATACGGACATATCAACAATTTACCTTAATTTTTGGCTGTAATCAATCAGAAATGGGGGGATGGTGTGGACATGTAAAGACCCCCTCATAGCTGTGCCCCTGCTCTGTGTTTAGGGCCTTTTGGTCCTTTCATTCCTCCCTCTCTCTCTTCTCTCTCTCTTCTCCCTCTCCTCCTCCCTCTCTCTACTCCCTTTCTCTCTTCAACCCTCCTTCTCTCCTCCCCCCTCTTCTTCTACCCTGCCTCCTTCCTCTCCCCTGCCTCCTTCCTCTCCCCTGCCTCCTTCCTCTCCCTCTAAGGCAGTCTGAGCTGCACTGTATGTTGATGTATTGGTTTCCCCACGCCTGCCGCATACCAATGACCTGCACCCAGACGAGGGAGAGGGAGAGGGGGGGGGAGAGAGAGAAAGAGAGCGAGTGGAGAGAGAGGAGTGGAGAGAGGGGGGAGAAAGAGGGAGAGAGAGAGAGGGAGAGAGGGGGAGAGAGAGAAGGAGAGCGAGTGGAGAGAGAGAGAGGAGTGGAGAGAGGGGGGGAGGGAGAGAGAGGGAGAGAGGGGGGAGAGAGAGAAGGAGAGCGAGTGGAGAGAGAGAGAGGAGTGGAGAGAGAGAGGAGTGGAGAAAGAGACAGAGAGGACCAGTGTGTAGTGAGCTGCTGTAAGAAGGTAAGTTAGTATCTGATTCTACGTGACAACCGCCACAGATACACAGCTACCTGGTGGTAACTGCTCTCTCTCTCTCTCTCTCTCTCTCTCTCTCTCTCTCTCTCTCTCTCAAAGCTATAGCAATCTTCTCTCTCTCTCTCCTTCTCTCTGTTTTCTCTCTCTATCACTCTCTCTCTGTTTCTCACTCTCTCTCTCTCTCTCTTTCTCTCTGTTTTCTCTCTCTATCTCCTTCTCTCTATTTGTCTCTCCTTTCGTTTCTCTCTTACTCCTACTTTTTTGGGATATTGACGCCTTGGTGGCCTCATCCGAGTTGGAAAACATTCAGAAATCGGTTCATTCTACTTAGACATATCTTCAGGCAGTTGATTAGAATTCAGGAGCTGCACCAGCCTCTTTCTGGGACACTTTGAAACCTATATATTCAGCATTCCAACCAAATTCACTGTAGAAATAGGCTATAAAAAAACAAGATGACGAGACTCTATCTTGTTTTAAACCCACCCAAAACAGGTCGAAAGAAGTTTGGACATGGATTGCTTCATGTCTGAACACGAGACAGACAGGTGTGGATGAAAACGAGGGGCAACCCGGCGAAGGATCAATAAAACCGATTCCACTGTGATGTAAATGTCTGGAGTGTGTCCACCGGCGAGGTCGGAGTTCGGGACGAGCCGACGATTGATCACGGCATACGTCAAAGGAAAGGGCGAGACGCGTCTGTCTTTTGGAATGGATGCGCCTTGAATGAATGCGGTGTGAACGTAACGGAGAATGTACATATTTCTTTTGTGGAGTGGTTAGTGAGTGCTCTTATCCATTAGTGACACGCTCGCACGGCGCAGGATTGATTCGAGGTGGGTTGAAGTGGTCGCGGCGGGAATGGGCCTCTTTGAACGTTAAAATACCATTGAGGGACGTGGGTCCAGTCATACAAATACGTGGGAAAGTCAGTTTAGCTGTAATTATATAATGACTTCAAGTATACAACGTCACTTCTTTTCGGAGCATCAGCGCTCAGCTCTGGCGGAAGTGGAACGGGAAGCTGTACTCTGAGCAAGGTCAAGGAAAGCTTTGGATAAAAGCGTCTGCTAAATGCATAAATGTAAATGCATAAATGTAAAATCTTGACGAACATTTATTATGCTAATTGAAAACATTGCATCAAATTGTATTTGAAGTTCGGTTACGATGTTCAAGGTTGTAAATTCCTGGCGCTCCACACAAGGATAACTTCAAAACCCTCTTCATCATCATCAGCGATGATTCATTCGTCATTCACGTCTTACTTTTATAACGTACTGTTGAAGGAGCTGCAAAGTAAGATTTTCCATGCAAAGTATTCATCATGCCATGCATTTGAGAAACGCACTTTGATTTGGTTTTGAATTGTGATTTCTACTGGTGGTGGGTGACACGAAGCTAATGTGATTTATTAGCCAAACCAAGCAAGGGGCATTACCTCATGGTTATAATCCCCCAAAGACAATCAACATTAGTGGGACTACTGCTTCAGCATGAAAGAGAGTGAAGGCAGTGAAGTACTTCTTATCCAGAGTTTCTGAGTTAGTTAGAGGGTCCTTGTGTGATCGTTAACTCCCAAATGATGTTCATGCTACAAATGCATGAAAAACCACAGACCCACAGTAGTGCTGAATCGCCAGTTTTGAAGTCACGCCTGGCTGAACGAATTCTGCATGTATTGTAGATTCCCTCTGCGTTTGTGCGGGCTGGTGTGTGTTTTAATGTGTGTCTGTGTACTTGTGTGTGCGTGTGTATGCCTATGTGTATATACCGATGGTTGTGTGTGCGTGCGTGTGTGTGTATATGTGTGTGTGTGCCTGTGAGTGTGTGTGTGTGTGTGGAGACCAACCATCCCTAAGTGAACCTGACAGAGTTGCCTCCATAATGTGAGCCTGTCAGAGTGTGAGCGGAGTGGTGGAAGGATTCTCCTGCAGGGACATCTGGTCATTAGAATAACTCCCATTCAACATCTTCCCCGCACCATGCTTATTAACCCCACACTCCAATCTCTTTCTGGGAATCTGCCCCCGAAGACAGGCTATTACAGCGTTAACCAACTACTTAATAAATGTATAGAATATAAAATAACGAGTGAAAAATAAGTATTTATCCTCAGTATCAAATATGTAATTATGTAATTGCTGCACAGGTGAGAGGGGCCAAATTATCCCCCCCACCACCGCCACCCCAAAGAAAACCTCACTTGCCGCAACCAAACCCTCCTTTCGTCTGGCACCTTTGGCCCGAGTGGAGATTGCGTCGGCGCGGCAACGGGGGAGGGCGGGGAGAGGGCGGGTCGGCGTTGGTTCGGAGAGCGTCGCCACGCCGACACGGGTGACGCGTGCGTCCTGCTGAGAGGGGTCTGGCGACAGTGTTGGAGTTGACCTGGAGGACCTCTGATGACCCTCCTCTCCCCCCCCCCCCCCCCTCCATGACCCCTCCTCTCTTTACCAATCAGCGAGGGCGATGTATCCTGCCTGCGACACCTGGCCCACTCCATCAGTGTCAGCTGAGGGGCGTAAACGGGCCGGGCGCTGCCAGGCTGGGTTTAGACCCGCGCTCACAGGAGGGCTTCTCTCATGGGTCATTACATCCCCCAACAGTAGTCTGCTTGCTACAATCATTATGAGAGAGACAGAGAGAGGGGGAGGAGAGAGGGGGGGGGGGGGGGGGAGAGAGGGAGAGGGGGGGGGGAGAGAGGGAGAGGGGGGGAGAGAGAAAGAGGGAGAGAGAGAGGGAGAGGGGGAGAGAGAGGGAGAGAGAGAGAGGGGGGGTAGGGAGAGGGGGGGAGAGAGGCAGACAGCGGGGGGGGGGATTAAAGAGAAAGAGGGGAGAGACAGAATTACAGAGAGACAACAAGAGGCACTTGGGGTATTTTAGTTTGAGTTGAGACTGTGTTTAATTGTATCTTGTCGTCTGGGAGCTCACGGTGGGCCCTGATTGTTCAGAGATCAGATGCCAGCGGCTCCAGTTGACGTTCTCTAATTGTTGTTCTAACATCTATTTTAACATCAGTCATGTTTGAACCCCACCAGACAGTTGAAGCATGTGTAGAGGATGTGGTTTGGAACTACTTTGGGATTCTTAAGCCGAGCAGCACTGTGTGACTCTTCCCATGTTTATTTCTCTCTACAGACTCACTGAAACCGTCTTGGTCTAATGATAGATATTTGGTGTTTTCAGGGTCAACACCCATGATGGTCACTCAGGACAGCGATGTTTCGGTTCTTGTCTCTTGCAGTGTTTTTTTTCCCCCTCCAGAGGTTTATTGCTCTGCGCGGAGGCTGAAACCAAAAACATTGAAGTCGAATCTTCACTCCAGCTGTGATGCGATCGGACTACATCGAAACACGATCGTTTCATTCCTCGTTTACTGGTAGTGGTGCATCATGTTTGGCATCGAGTATCGAGTAAAAAAAAAACACAAAAAAACGTTTGAGATGTACCTGTAATGATGCACCAGCACTGCCATTTAGCTAAACGGAAGACTATAAACGTGAATTCTTCCATCTGACAGCTGTGGGGTCGTTAGTGTTCCAGTACTCATACTCTGCAGGTGCAAGATGCTAAGAAACGTTAGCCTCTCTCTCTTAACATCCTGCTATCAAAGTGACTAATAATAATCACAATAATGTGTTCGTTTAGCAGATGCTTTCATCCAAGCGATCTACGGGGATTCGGGGATTCAAACGGTGACCTGTTGATCTGTAGTGGAATGCTCTCCCACTGAGCTAGGCTCTATCTTTCCGACAATCCTTCCAGAAGATCAGAAGTGCGTAGTTCTGACACTATTTCGGTGTTCAGAGTCAAGGAATGGTTATTTGCTAGCCACACATCACATCGCAAAGTTATCACAACTCAGCTTTCAACCCAACATCTCAAATAGGCTCCAAACCTCCTTACATTGGAGTCAGGTGGCTGTGCGGTGAGGGAATCGGGCTAGTAATCCAAAGGTTGCCAGTTCGATTCCTGGCCGTGTCAAATGACGTTGTGTCCTTGGGCAAGGCACTTCACCCTACTTGCCTCGGGGGAATGTCCCTGTACTTACTGTAAGTCGCTCTGGATAAGAGCGTCTGCTAAATGTAAAATGTAAATGTATACACACTGTGTGTCGCTTCCCTCTACATGTGATGTGATAGAGGGCGTCACACTCTGCCCACAGAGGCGAGAACCAAAGATCCAACCCAAAACCTCTCTGTCCCTCAGAGATATGCCCACAGGAAAGAGGCGCAATTGTTGTCTCACAATCCTTCCCTTTTCTCTGAGAGAAAAGGACATTGAGAGGGGCCAGATGAAAGACTCTATGATCTGGAATCTTCCTTTTGTCTGGCCGCTGTCGATGTGACGATATCCAGCTTAATCTCTCGACATCAAACGGCCGCGTTCCCGTGGCGTGGGGCCAGAATCCTTTTGTCACGATGTGGACGAGGCAAAGGCGGAGACGAAACGTTCCTGTCTCGAGAATCATGCTGGAGACGATCACACAGCGGCCTTATCTGACCGGGGTCGTCATGCCGACCGAGTGCAATACGACGAGATGATTATGCGAGAGTACGATCTCAGGATCGCCTCGTACGGGTTGCATCGAGCCGGTTTGTTCACCGGGTTATTAAGACACGCATCGTCGCTTCGTAACTAGACATTTGTGCCACCAATTGTCTGTTTATACGTTGCTTGCGTTGCTTGACAACTGGCAACTGGTAGCTAGCCAGTCCCAGACTCCGCCAGATGAACGTTTGCTAGCAGTCAACACACATCCCAGCCCTGACAGGGCCCTCTGCAGGATGAGGAATTAGTTACGGCGAGATAAAGACTTTGTGGTTATGTGGTTTGTTCTTAAGAAGGACTATTACTTTGACGTGGCAGCTGTAAGAGCAGCCGTTTCATCTTCGGAGTTAGTTTTGTCTCAAACCTGAAGTGATAAGATGTTGGGTGGTGGTGGTGGTGGTGGGGGGGGGGGGGTGGGTTGGGGGGGCACATAAAATGCTGGAGCTGCCCTTATGAATGCTAAATAGTGTCATGTTTTTCTGCCAGAGACTTATCTGGCTTGGTCTGCACAGGGCCCTGTTTAAACACTGAGGTGATAAGACCGGCTTTTCCAACTGCAGTTCCCCCGGGGTACTGATGTACTGAAGGCCTTCCATCTTATGCAGGACTACTTTCAGATAAAAATGTCCAGGGCAGCATCCGACACACACACACGCACACACACACACACAGAAAAGTACACACACGCACAACAGCAGACACACGCAAAAATCACCAAGGTTCTTCATCACTTCATCCCAGCAATTTAATTTATCATGATGACTTTAGTGCTGGTAAGGGAAGAGGAAAAAAAATCTTTTTTTTTATGTTGCTCTTTGAGAATTTATAGACCTGATTTTAAGCCAGCCTTATCAGCCAGTTTGAAACTCAGTCCAAATTGGCCCTTTTTCTAAGTCACGTTGCACTGAAAGAGGACCTAGCGAACGCTTGCTGTCTGTTTCATAATAAATCATTAGCAGCTGAACACAGTGTGAACTTCAGGTCCTCTGTTCATTGTACGGTATTGTTAATCTTCCCACGTCGACATACTTACAGTAATAATGGCCAAGTCATTCTCGTTCAAGGCTGCACATGCGTCTTTAATCAAGTTTAACCGTGTTGAATCATATGTAATCGTGTTTAATAGTCTGAAAAGGTGAGCTGTCTCTGCTGATGGCACGGACAGACTATTCACGATTTCCTTTTTTACACAATCCCAGAATGCCTCTCTCTCAGCGCCTACCTCGTATCAAATCAAATTTATTTGTATAGCCCTGGTATGGTGGGACCACTCCCAGTCTACGACCCTCGCCCCCCACCCCTAGCCCACCCACCCTCGCCCCCACCTCTCTCTGGTCCCTCTCATCTCATAGGAAGAAGAATAGAGAGAGTCTAGGGAGGAGAGGGAGGCTATAAAGAGACTAGAGAGGGGATAGAGAGAGACTAGAGAGAGGGGATAGAGAGAGACTAGGGAGAGACTGCAGATGTGGACTCCCAGAGAGAGACCCAGGTGGGGGACTGCTGTGTATCAGACAGTGAAATGCTCCCCGTGGAGAGATGAGAGACCAAAGTCTTTCTACGTGACACACAAACTCTTTTTTACACGACAAGACTCTGGGCACCATCCCTCTCTCTCTCCCCTCCCTCCTCCCTCTCTCTCTCAGCCCCCTCCCTCTCTCTCTCCCCCTCCCTCCCTCTCTCCCCCTCCCTCTCTCTCTCAGCCCCTTCTCCCCCTCCCTTTCTCTCTCCGCCCCCTCTCCTCCTTCCTCCCTCTCTCTCTCCGCCCCCTCTCCTCCTCCCTCCCTCTTTCTCTCCACCCCCTCTCCCCCTTCCTCCTCTCTCTCTCCGCCCCCTCTCCCCTTCCTCCCTCTCTCTCTCCGCCCCCTCTCCCCCTTCCTCCCTCTCTATCCGTCTTTTCTCCTCCTCCTCTCGCCTCTCCCTATCTCTCTCTCCACTCCCTCTCTCTCTCTCTCTTGTCCCCATCTCTCCCTGTCCACAGCCCCTCATCTCTCCGTATTTCTCTCTGTCTTCTCCCTCTTTCCCTATCTCTACCCCCCCTCTCTCTCTCCCTCTCTTAGTGGCTGTTTCGTTTCTCCCCCTTGGTCGTTAATCACTGCGTTCCTTGATGAATATTTTATGATGGTGTGTTATGCCACATGCATACCGACAACTGTATGTGTTCCTGAAGAGGAGAAACAGTGTGGTCGAGGAAGATACACATGTAGGGATTCTACATGGCTCCAAGTGAAAGTAGTATAGGAAAACCAAACATGCGGAAAACCGCATGTTTGAGAAAGAAGGAAATTGCCGGTTGCATCACGGCAAGGAAACAATCGAGTCAGTCTCTTCAGTTTGATGAAGTGTCCCGGCACAAGATAAACAGCACCATCTTTATATTTCCCAAGGCTAATCAGCAAAGCAATTTGTTTTTTCATTCAAGCGCTTTGTCATGTGAGATTGTGATTTTATAGTATTGTTATAGTATTGTTATTGTTTTGTTTGCCACGCCAGCATCTCAGAAAGACGTTCCAGCTTTGTCTTTCACACACTCAGTGTTTGTAGGAGACCGTTGACGCCGTCAACTGTCACATATTTTCAATCACGCTACGCGTTGACACTTCAATCAATTTTGAGTGGTCGTGTGTGTGGGTGTGTGTGCGCGCGGGGCGGGGTAGGCTAGTAAGGCAGCTAAGCTAAAACGGCTAAAGCTAAGACGTGGATTGTCGTTGTTGTATGTTGTTGTGGTTTTTGGGCTGACTGTCCCTTCATCTCATCTGTGCTGTGGCGTCCTTTGTTCCTCTCCGAGACGGAGGCCTTGTCTTTGAACATCACAACATCAGTGAAGGCCTCAACCGCTCTGTCGGAGAACAAAAAGAGATTGACATGATGACAGAAGAACTTCGCATCTCCTCGATAAGTATTCTGAGAACATGGTTACCTTGACGGAGGACGGCGAGACCAAAAAAAAAAAACAGTTTCAAGTATTCGGAAAATTTGATGTACAATATTTTCCAACATCATTCCTCCACCTTCCCAGTTTTAGTTGTTAACACGAAGTCAGGGAGATTTTTTGTTCCTCCCCTGGTTGTGGATTTCAATACTGTACCGCAAACAAGAGCACAGACCTGGTTGTTTACCAGGGGATTAGTTCGTTACAGTGAAGAGGGTGATATTGCTGTCAAGACACGATTTGCACGCATCACGTTGTAGAACAATTAAATAAGGCGTTCTAATCCACATCAGTGCCACTTGGCTGGAACGCGTGTCATGGAAGCCGATGTTCTAGAACACAGCTAATCACAGTCATTTGTCACAATGTCAGAACTAGAATCTTGTTTGTTTGTTGAGCACTCTGAGTTCTCAACTCTTTTTTCTTTCAGTTTGAAAGTTTGTAGGCTACTAAAGATATATGGACACATATAGAAGGAAACACAGAAAACAGACAATACTTTAAGAATTAAAGTGAATTGTGAAAGTTATGGGTAGTATTTGTCATACTGTAGGTTAAATAGCAACAGCGTCCCTGTTCTAGATGATGCTACCTCAGGATGTTAGATGACGCTACCTCAGGCACTGACAGAAAAGAGAACACTATTCGTTTCCAAATATAGAATTCCAGTCACCCTATTTACCTGAGGGAAGATATACCCTATCTTTACCATGACAGTGTTACACTCTTCGTCAAACTAAACAGATCTCTTATCGCTGGATGTGAGTTCCTGACTGCAGAGATGTGAAAGTAAGTGAATGTGGTGCACGATTAGAGTTTAGAATCCTGGTGGGAGATTTGAAGCATGATCTGTTGATGAGGTGATAATGGCAAGAAGCTGTACACTTCGCTGAGAAGAAACCGTGTTAGATATCATCCTTTCGCCCTCTCGCGTTCATCATACCCAGGCTTTGATCTCCGTCCAATTACACTGAGCTAAGTTTACCCAAGCCGCATGGCTGAAGACAGCCTATCAAACTCAAATCAGCTTAGTTCGACTTGAATCGCTTTCTGAAGAGATTGAGCGAAAACCTAATATCCAGATTGGCTGTTCCATCTTCATGGGCCTTGGATGTGAGTCTTGTGGATTTACATTTGAACTCTTTCTGTGACACAAGACTGGGAGAGGGAGTGTTCCTGGGCAGGTCGTACTATCTCCTGTGTAGGCCCGTGTTTGCCTGTCTGCTTCCTGTTTGCATGTCTCTTGGGAAATGTAGTCTTTTAACCTCGGGCAGACTCCTCTGTAGTTCTAAGGCCTGTGTATCCACTGTGTTGTACACGGATCGTTGTGCCAAGTATTTAGGCACATGTTCGCTGTGTGACTGACACCGATCAATATCTTTGTACAGCAAGGCAGTCAGTGTGTCCACTGGTGACGCTCTGCTTGGATTGAGGATTAAACTCTTTGAAGGATCACTCAACGGGGTTATGTGAAGAAGAGGGTTTAGTTTTAACCTGACTTCACTAATTAGATAATGATTAAACAGAAGTAAGGGGGGGTGAATGTTGGACAAGGCATCAGTTTGCTGAGATGTAATCCTTGCACTGACAGCCAGTTTAAGAGTTCAATTCAGTTAAAATCTTTGAATATGTTTACGTTTTTTGTTGTTTATTCGCGCGCTTGCCTGTTTTCACAACTGTGGGTGAGCTGCTACACGTGCCGAGACAGGAAGTGGAAGACAGGAAGTTGAAGACAGGAAGTTGAGACAGAAGTTGGATTGAGGAACTTGGAGGAGGGGCCCGGTGCATCGTGGGATTCGTGCGCACGGGCAGGAAAACGTTCTGATGTTTCATCACACCTCAGGACACTCCAGGGGGTCGGACTAATTTACGCCGTTCCTTCTGGGAAATAAATAAGCAATGAGATCAGCGGTTCCAATGGAGATTGTTTTAACCATCTGTGTTCCTGTTTCGTGTCTGCTCCCAGACGCTGTGAATAATTCAACGCTATCTGGGTCTGTTTAGACAATGTTTGCTGATATATTTAGCAGGAAGGTTATTACCGTCTAGCAATAGGACGGGGTCTATTTCCATCCAATTCTGTGAGTAACAATGCAATCTCCTCGTAAATTGTTACCAAAGCGTACGGTTTTCACACTGTACACGCCAGACGGAAGTTAACACTGCCTCCAGATTCACGTGGAGGAATAGATTGCAAGATTTGAGAGAAATGAGAATTCAGTGGGGACAAAAATTAAAGTAAGCAAAGAAATATTCCTCCGCTCGGTGATGACTGATGCACTTAAATATATCCGTACCATGCGGCCGTCCAGACGAGTGACCTTGTCACGTTTCTCCCCCTCTCCACGACCGTGGTGTTCAGAGACCACATCGGTCATGTGACACGAAGCGAAGGGAGGTTTCCGTCACAAGATGACTGTTTGACTCCATCAACAAAGTGAGATGGCCGATGTCTGTCCTTCACGCATGTCCTTCTCTCTTTGGGGCGACCTGCAACGTCTTCCCCCCTGGGACGTGTTCCCCCGCTCGCTAACACACGCCTCTGCGTAACGTCTGTGTTCGCTGGTGATGTCGCTGCGAGCGACTCTACTGTAGGTGAGCCAACACGTCCTTCCATCGAGAGGGGAGACGGGAGAGAGTTTGAGAGAGATTACTGGGGAGAGAGAAAAGGAAAGATGGAGAAAGAGAAAAACAGAGAGGGAGAGAGAGAGAAACAGAGGGAGAGAGAGAGAGAAATAGAGGGGAGAGAGAAAGAGAGAGAGAAAGAAAGAGAGAAAAACAAAGAGGGAGAGAGAAAGAGAGAGAGAGAAAAACAGAGAGGGAGAGAGACGACAGATTGTGTTGACGACTGTTGTCGCATGCGTGCGCTCTGCCGGAGGGGGCTGAAACCGTGCGATGCATCTGCTATCTTCCTCTGCCTCACACCCCGTGTTTGACACACGGCGCATGGCGCTGGCTCTGTTCAACCCGCCTTGCGGGTCCCCGCGCCCTCGCATCCGAAACCGGCCGCCCTCGCCAGGAGGAGACAGGAAGTGGTGCGTAAGATGGGCGTGAAAGCTGCGTGGGAGTTTAATCACGGAGGTCCGTAACTTCTTGATCGGCACAGTCACGAGACGCTTGGCGATTTGAAAGGTGCAGTTGCGGCTTCGATTTGAGATGTGGCACTTATCCATGCTCCTACACGAGGAACACCAGACGCACTTGTGTTCTCTGTTCCAGCACAAAGACTTGGACACACCCGGTACCTTGCGTTCTGCCGGTCCACAGCCCCAATTCTGCTCCATAACACGAGGGGTTACCCCCCACTGATCTCTGCTGAGTGTGGAGACTTTGTCCCAGGTGTTAAGGGTCATTAACATCCCGGATCATAACAGGCGAAAATAACCGTTGTGGATTATCACACCTCGCTTCTCAGAGCTCTGTAAAACTCACGATGAAGTTGTATTATTTAGAATACTTAGAAACTGCACTGCTCTCTTTTTCAAATTGTTGTAGTTTGCAACGTGAACCAGAGCTCATCCTCAACTCTGGCGTAAATTTGCTCTTTAAGTGGATATGCATCCAAACCTGGCAACGACCTGCAGCGCAGTGGCCTGCTAATTTTCTGCATGGGATCCTCCACTTTATTGCAAATGTCATCCGCTGGAAAATATACTCTTAGCGGTTGGAAGAGGATTGACTCAATTTGTCTTCCTCTCCTTTTCCGCGCTATGATACAAAGTGTTGTTTTCT
>NC_090074.1:2575638-2638946 GCF_038355195.1 Osmerus mordax | reverse complement strand
CTCCACAGCCTCGCTCCCCGGCCTCGCTCCCCGGCCTCGCTCCCCGGCCTCGCTCCATGGCCTCGCTCCACAGCCTCGCTCCCCGGCCTCGCTCCCCGGCCTCACTCCCCGGCCTCGCTCATGGCCTCGCTCCCCGGCCTCGCTCCCCGGCCTCGCTCCCCAGGTGGTGACACCTTCCCCGGGACATTTCCAGGACTTCCAGGCTGATTGAGGCTGAGGGGCGAAGCCCTCGCCGGGGCCCCGGGGGGGCACAGGGGCCGGGGGTCGGCACTCGACACTTCTGACATTTTCACGTTTAATAAACATCAAAACACGGGGCTTGTTTGTTGGTCTCCATCGCCGCCCGACATCACACAAAAGATTATTAGGCGGGTCCTTCACATGTTTGCAGGAGCTGCAGGTGGAAATGTCAGCAGCCTCGTTTCCATGACGCCAGGCTGACCCCTGGGAGAATATGAATAACAGAGGGAGGAGGGAGGGAGGGAGGGGGGAGAGAGGTGGATGGGGTGGATGAAAGGATGTAGGAGTAGGGGGGGGGGGAGGGGGAGAATGGGGGAGGGATGGATGAGGAAGGGGGAGGATGAGAGTAGGCAGGGAGTCGGCAGGGGCGTGGTAGGACGGAGGCAGGAGGAGAGGAAGAGAGGAGGGAGGAGAGGAGGACAGGAGCAAGCAGGGAGGAGGAAGGGAGGAGGGATGGAGGAGACACGGACAGAGAAGAGGGAGGGAGAGAGGGGGAGGAGAGGAGGGAGAAGAGGAGGAGAGAGGGAGGAGAGAGGAGAGGAGATGTGGAGGAGAGAGGGAGGAGGGAGGAGAGAGGGAGCAGAGAGGAAAGGAGAGAGGAGATGTGGAGGAGAGAGGGATGAGAGAGGGAGGAGGGAGGAGAGGAGGGAGGAGAGAGGGAAGAGAGAGGGAGGAGAGGAGGAGGAGAGAGGGAGGAGACAGGGAGGAGGGAAGAGAGGAGGGAGGAGAGGTGACACAGGGTCCATCACACACACCCCTACCAGACTGGGCTTCTGTCCTGCTATCCATCACCGTGTCAGAACTCGGGCCACACGCCACGATGACAAATCTGGCTGTCACCGCCACAGGGTCTTCCATGACAGCCTGGCATTTGAACTACAGAGATGAACTCTCAAACATACATGCTCCTCACATGACACATCGCAGGGATTAATAAGAAACCAGGGGGGGGGGGGGGTGGTACTTCTACACATTCATCCAGCTGTGGGGGTAACGTTGGGTTGATGTTGGGATGTGTGTTGGGAGAAAGAGAGAGACGGAGAGGTTTTAACTCCCTACGCAGAACAAGTCTGAGTTTTGTTATTTGGTCCCTCCCTCCCTCCCGTGATCTGTCCATTCATCTATCCATCTCCATCCATCCATCACTCTCTCCATCCTTCCATCCATTTCTCCCTCCATCTTTCTATCTATCCATTCAGTTATCTCTTTTTCCATCCATCATCCCTCCATCCATTTGATACATGATCTACACCGATCTCTGTCAACTGTCTAACGCTAACTCATTCTGAGCGCGGGGCCGCTTATCGGGGTAGGTTCTGTAGGCTGCGAGGGTGACGCGGTGATCGCGTGCTCCATCAGTCTGGCTGTGAGGGCTGTGAGGGTGTAATGACCTCCGCTCTCGAGATCAGACCTGCCGCCTCGGAAAAGGGAAAGCAGCAAATGTCCGTTAATTGACGGTTGCCTGACACACTCCATACAGACGTGGCGGGGGTCATTTGTCTGAATGGAATAGACCTCATTGCCTTGAGCAATTTGTGTCTGTAAACTTCACTGTACCATTTCTGAACGTCGCAAAGTAGAACTTTTGAAGTCTTGTTCGGTTATATTACACTGTTATGTTTGCGTTTTTCATCATGTCGTCTTGAGTTTCAGAGCGGAGTTTCGTTTCTAGTCTCCAGTTTCCAGCACGCACTAGTTATTTGCGCTTCTAAAAAGCAGCTCTTTTTTCAGAGGGCAATTAAGGTTCCACGTCAAACAGCTGACTCTCTTCCGCCCTCCTTTTATCGGTGACCTTTGAGGTACATTACACATGCAGACTACTTCATGACTATGTAAGACCCCGCGGATTACTTTAAATAGACGTTTATAAGTGTGCCATGCGCTGGAGCGTTAACTTAGTAAACACACATCGTGTGCCTTTATTTATTAACGCTTCGCTAATCTTTCCGTTAATTGACGCAGAATGGCCACGAGGAACGCCGCAAGAGAAGACAGCCTGGCCCTAACGCAACAAAACAGAGGTAATCGTTTGAACGCTCTGGAATGATTTAGAAATGCTGGGTGATATTGTGTCGTTGAGCATGATACCATGCGGCTGTGTGCGTTTGGTGTGAACGGGAACGCAGTATTAGCCTGGCTCTGCCCTCCTGCTCAATTTTATTTTTGCTTCTGTACATAGGTCTGGTCATGAGGTACTTAAGTCAGATTTTTCAGGTTGATTTTCTACCGGCGAATCAGCGAACAGAGGGAGTGGCTGAGAACGATGACGTTGATGTTGTGCGCTAGTTTGTGTTGTAGTTCCATAATGACAGCGGCGCAAAGCCATTCGGTCCATTGTGGCAACGCTGCCGAATATCCAACAGCTAAAGCCACAGCAAGAACAAGTTTTGTTGGTGGCCATGATGTTGTGGCCCTCCTCCCCACGGGGTTCGGGAACAGTTTTATTTTCCAGCTACGGCAGCTAGCTCTGTTACAGTATTGGCGAAGGAATTGTCAGGTGGTCACGGAATCAGGTGGCTGAGCGGTTAGGGAATCGGGCTAGTAATCTGAAGGCTGCCAGTTCGATTCCCGGCCGTGCCAAATGATGTTGTGTCCTTGGGCAAGGCACTTCACCCTATTTGCCTCGGGGAGAATGTCCCTGTGCTTACTGTAAGTCGCTCTGGATAAGAGCGTCTGTTAAATGACTAAATGTAAATGTAAATTGGCTAAGGGGAACGCTAGCGATTGGTTATGGCAGATCAGAGTGGCTCTGGGCAGATCCAATAGTTTTAAACTTCAACAGAGTACCCGTCTACAAGGAAGTTAACGCTTGTCAACGGAGCGAGGCCAGACTCTCTGTACAAATGCAATGTATGAGAGTCTGGTTAGGACCAGGCTAACGCAGTATGGCGTTGTCGTCGTCGTCGTTGTTGTTGTTGCAGTGCGGTGTGTGGATGTGCCCCCTCCTCACCCTGCCTCTGTTTGTGGATGGATGGTAATCTGGACAGGCTAATGATGGGTTTCTAACTAGCACGAACACACCTCCCTCCTTCTCTCCCCAAAAGGGAGAGAGGGAGAGGAGAGGAGATGGAGGGAGGGAGGGAGGGAGAGGAAGAATGCAGGAGTGGGGAGAGAAAGAGAGAGAGAGACAAAGAGGAGAGAGATTGTTGGAAATGGAGGAGGAGGGAGGGAGGGAGCTGAAGGGATCTAAGACCCTGTTAAACTGAACTGAGTCCTTGTTTGTCCAAACCTGGCTGACAGAGACCTCACTTTGATGACCTCATCTCTCAGGGACGGACTGAAACCCTGAGAATGTGTGTGTGTGTCCCTCCTGTCTGCCTGTGTCCCTGTGTGTGTGGTGGTGTGTGTATGCAGTACGAATATTGATACCAATGTTGCAGTCAATGGGCCTTTAAACCCAGAACTCATGACTCATGTTATCCAACTCTCTTTAGCGTTAAGTGTTATTGCTAAGTAATTTTTAAGAGCACAGAGTTCATATTTGTTTACGCGAGCAATCAGAGAGCAATTACACGGCCAGTTCCAGTAATAAACGGTTGGTTTGCGGTTTCTGACAGGCCTGTGTCGAGATGTCCGGCTCTTTCCTGTGCTCTGGGTGGCCCGCACGTTGTCACGGTGACACTAATCCTGTTGACCGACTGTCCCTTTGTCGGTCTTCGGGCCGCACGCCTTCATAAGCTAGCGAACACTGTCTTTCCCTTCCTCCGTCGGACGCTAAGCTGCTTTCAGTTGCCCTTATAACGTTAAAGGGAGGAGGCAGAGAGAGGATGAGGAGGCAGAGAGAGGATGAGGAGGACAAGGGGGGGGAAGGGGAGCGAATGTTGTCCGGGCTTGAGGTGTTAAGAGGGAGAAGACCGGGGCCGTGGAATGTGTGTGTCGAGGGGGGGAGGGGGGGCGGGGGATGCTGTGGGCGGGGCCTGTCGGGGAGCGAGGGTGTTTGATGGGCAAGAGCCGTGCAGGGCCGTGGAGTGGCCAGACGTCTCCGGAGGAGAGGACGGCCAACCATAAATCTGAGGAATCAATATGACAGGCCTCGGGTAATCACCATGAATGAATACTGGAATAACTCCCCCGGGGGCAGGTTGGGTGGGGTAGGAGGGGGGGGCGGGGGGGGTGGGGGGATGCCTCCGGCCTGGCTTAGAAAAACAACCGTGGATGGAGTGTTGAGGAAGATGTGTGGGGGGGTGGGGAGAGAGTAGAGAGTAAGAAGGGAGGGGATGCGGAGGAGGGGGGGAGGAGGAGGAGGAAGAGGAGGAGGGGAGGAGGAGGAGGGTATGAGCGGAGGAGGAGGAGGAGGGGAGGAGAGGAGGAGGAGGGGAGGAGGAGGGTATGAGCCGAGGAGGAGGAGGAGGAGGGGAGGAGGAGGGGAGGAACTGGACCTGGGGAGTGCTGGTGCTTCTGAAAGATGTTTTAGCGGTTCAGTCTCTCTCTCTTTCTCTGTTGCTGTCTTTTCCCCGCTTTTTCCCCGTCTTCCATCCTCCTCTCTCTCTCTGTCTCTGTCTCTCTCTGTCTCTGTCTCTCTCTCTCTCTGTTGCCTCCTGCTTGTGTTCCTACGTGACGCTGCAGTGCTTGAGCCGGCGTTCGGCAGGAACAGACGGTCAATGAAAGTGGCAGAAGCAGAGAGAGGTGCAGAGGATGGAGACACGACTCGCCCCGACAGGAATAGACTCGCACTTAAAACTTTAATGTCCTCCGAGAGGCAATTTGCGGTGCAGCGCAGGACGTTTAGACACGCGGTAAAAGCACGTCCGACGGAAGAAAACAACAGCAATCCAAGGTCATCGCGATCGGCTCCAGAAGCCTCCATACATCTCCACAGAGAGACAGCCCCTGAGAGACACAGATTAAGTTCTGAAGCAGGTTTCCAACATCATAAACAGACCGCAGCCTGTTTTCAGATGCAGTTTAGTCGCCCGCCTCCACCCCCCCCTCCCCCCTCCCCCCCCCGGCGCCAGAAAGAACCCTTCACAAACACCATCCTGTGATGCTTGACGCTTAGGGGACCTTTTCTGGGTAAATGTCAACAAATAACATTCCCATTCAGCGTTTTGAAACATTTATCTTCTGGGGTTCTCCTGCCTGGGGTCTCAGTGAGAAGTCTGCAGCCCCCACCCTAGAGCCCCCCGTGGGTTTTTATGTATTTATATTTTATTTCTTTTCATAAGCGGCGATAAAGACTAATACCCAAACCCTCGCTAGGGACACGTCTCCAAGACTCCCGCTCTCCACAGACGAACATCAAAAAGCAGATTGGACTCTCGAAGCGGAGTTTGACCTCTGCAGCTCCACGCTACGAGAGCTGGGGTGTGGGGGGGGGGGCAGTGGGGGGGGGGGGGTGGGGAGATGACGTCCTGCGAGGCTAAAGCCAGGGGAGTGTGAGGGCTGCGCCATAACAATGCAGTGTGAAGGTCATGTGAAAGAGTACGTATTAGCCCAAAGGTTACGGCTGTGAAGTCTGCCCGGCGACCGGGGGGGATATGGAAGGAGGTGATTGGGGGTGGAAAAAACTGTCGTGGGTAATGCAGCTGTGTGTTGATTCTCCATGCTTATGTCTGGCCTCCCCTGATCTGGTGCTTGGTGGAAGGTGCTTATGTTGAGAGCTCCTCTCTCTCTCTCTCTCTCTCTCTGTCTCTCTGTCTCTCTCCCTCGCTCTCTAAGGTCCGTGACCACGTATTCAGCCCTGGTTAATCTGTTTCCAACTATGTCTGACTCACTTGCTTTTTCACACATTTAAAGTGATGTATCGACCTGTGCGCGCGTGTGTGTGTGTGCGCGCGTGTGTGTGTGTGCGCGCGTGTGTGTGCGTGTGTGTGTGGGGGCATGCATTCACATTGAATGTATGAATGTATGTATGAGATACACAGCTTATACCCTTATCCAAACTAAGAGGTCATGTCAGTAATCCAGGCAGGTTTCTGCTTCTTAGTAATTCTGTATACGGTTGCCAGGGAACTATGTATCATATTATACAGTTTACCTCTCCGCTTATTTAGATGTGACCCTAGTAATCTGATGCTAACATTCTCTGCCGCTCCTCAAGGTCAAAAGCACGACCAGCACTGTGCACGGTGGTGTAAAAGTGTGGTCATCTTCCGGTCAGGGTGAACAGCCTTTGCTCTCGTGGAGACCTTTGCAGGCTGAAGGAAAAAGCTTGCTTGTACTACACATGCAATATGTGTTTAATATAAAAAAATAAATAAAGTGTCTGTCACACAAGGTTTTTTTTCTTTCTTTTTTTCTTCTCAAAAGTCCCTGTCAGTGTTCGCTGGCTCGGAAGACTGTGCGTTCTTCTTCTTTGTGCCGTCTCTAGCTGTTTCCGTAAAAGCCTACTTCAGGTCGTGTGCAGTAATTGTGTTAGCGGCTGTCCATTGTGTGAGAGCTTGGAGAAGGTCAGACACCGTGAGAAGCGTCATCTCCACGTCCCACACCTCCAGCAGAACAATGGCCCGCAGCGCGTCTTCGCGTTTCATAACTGGCGCTCGTGGCCGAGGACGAGCGGGGGAGAGACGGCTGTAATTACCTACCTCGCCGCCGCCGGGCGGGTTTCGAGGGTGATGTCAGATGTACCTGATGATTATCACCTGCCGCGGAACGTCCTTCTGTCCGTCTGTTACGGGTAACGGGTGCATGAGCCTCGCAGCCGGTAACGTCCTTCTGTACCGGTGGGGGGGGGGGGGGGCGGGGGGGACACCGGTGGTGGGGAGGGGACTAGTTTACTAGAGATGGGACATTCAGTCTGTGAGGGAGAGAGACATACGAACTGTGAGAGTGGCGTGCCAGTACGCGAGAGCATGAGAATTCCAAACCAAAACAGGAAGTGACATAGAGGGCTGAATGAGTGAGCATGCTCAGAGCGTCAGAGCGCCGGCCCAGAGAGGTGTTTGTTCTGGTGCCTGAATAATTGAGGTGCGCTCTGTTTTTAGACCCCCCCGCCACCCACTCATCCTCACGGGGTATGCAGAGGTCCATCGCGTTCTCTCATCAAGGGCCTGTCGAGGCACACAGCGCCCAGACAAGAGGCAATCCTCTGGGGTGTGTTTGTTCACCCCCCCCCCCTCCCTCACCACCACCCTTCAGAGGGAAGAGAGGCTCTGATTGAACTTCCTCCTTTTCTTTTTTTCTCTTCTTCCCACCGACTGACTAACTGTGTCCCTCTCTGATGTTTCAGAGGCTGCCGTGTTTTCCCAGCTCCGTCTCCCCGCTCCCCCTTCATGTCAGAGAGGAGGCGGGATTTCTCTCTTCTAAAGTTCATGAGAGAGGGAAAGACGGAGAGAGAAACACGGACAGAGAATTGGAGAGACTGAAAGACAGAGAAAGTGATGGTGGGAGAGAGAGAGAGAGAGAGAGAGTGAAGAAAGAGAGACAGAAAGATAGTGATGAAGGGAGAGAGAGAGAGAGGGGGATGGTGAGAGAGTGAAGAAAGAAAGTTAGTGATGAGAGAGAGAGGGAGACGGACAGAGAGAGTGATGAAGGAAGGAAGAGGGCGAGTGAGATAACGGAGAGATGGAGAGAGAGCCGTGTGCAGGCGAGCTGCGTGGTGGTGATTGCTTCGCACAGACTCAGTCCTCTAATAGGATATTAGCAGTCTCAGCGCCTCTCCTCCTCCGCTTGGCTCGAAAACATTCTGCGCACGCAGAGCACAAAGTAGCGTGATACGGCCAGAGCGTGCGCCACGATGTCTCTCTCACCAAGGCAAGCAGCCCTTCAACATGCATTTCAAGAAGTCAGGTGGCTGAGCGGTGAGGGAATCGGGCTAGTAATCCGAAGGTTGCCGAAGGTTGCCAGTTCGATTCCCGGTCATGCCAACTGACGTTGTGTCCTTGGGCAAGGCACTTCACCCTACTTGCCTCAGGGGAATTTCCCTGTACTTATTGTAAGTCGCTCTGGATAAGAGCGTCTGCTAAATGACTAAATGTAAATGTAAATGTAAGAAATAAAAATTAAGCTCAAGACAACTGTAATTGTGTTTTGTCAATTGAAAGTGAGAGAGAGAGAGAGAGTTGGTTGTAAACCCAGTGAGGAGTTAGTCTGTGCTGGTTAGGATTTCAGAGAATCTGTCTTCCATCTAAGACTTGTCATAACACGTTAGGATTTGGTCACCGTGGTGTGTGTGTGTGTGTGTGTGTGTGTGTGTGTGTGTGTGTGTGTGTGTGTGTGTGTGTGTGTGTGTGTGTCTGCGCTGGGCAAGTGCACACAGAACGGACACACTGTGTGTGGGCTTTGTGTTGGGGCTGTTTGGTAGTCCATCACTACCAAATGTCATGAACACTTTTGACTGAAGAGTAGTAGCTGTCTGTCAGGCTGCGCGCGCACACACACGCGCACACCACAGACCCTCAAACATGCGCACACACACACACACACCTGCCATATCCAAGCTCTGTCTTATCAGTGTCCTTTCCCAGCCTTCTGATTCATAGGTCTGAAATGTATCCCATAATAGTGAAGGATTCCAGCTCCAGGTGTCTGCCTAGGCCAAGAGACTGTGAGAATCTCAAACTAGGGGTCTATTCATGACAGCCCCATTATGAGCCTGCCGCTACGCCAGACAGGTGTAGGCACGGCTAACAGCTCATCCCCACACACAGAGGTCTCGACACGGGCCGTGACGACTACCAACCCCCCTCTCGTCTCTCGGCACGTTCTGATTGGTTCCATAGCCTCTGGAGTGGAGAATGGAGGGTTAGTGTGGCGGGGATGGATGTAGGTGTGGTTGGAGATGTTCTGCTCGGTCGCTGGCCGGTAGTCATGTGACTGCCGGCGGGGGGAGGGGGGGGGGGGGGAAGAGTCAGGGTAGGCGATGGTGTGTGTGTGTGTGAGATGTTTAGGGCTTGTGTCGGCGTATATCTGCTCTAGTCAGCAGTATCCACACACACTCTCTCTCACAGAGGAAGGTGGATTGTTGTATAAAAGCAGTTTCCATGATGAGGTTGTTGAGGTAAACTTGCTGAGTCACGTTCCAGTTGCCTCCTGGCAGGCTCCATATGTTCCTCACGACCCTCTGCTCTCCGAACGGCCTGTTTTTACGCCCCGCGCTAAAATGGAAACGGTTAATTGGACGGCACCCTATAAAGTCGACCTGGACGTTTACCGTTTACCGTACCTTTCCTTTTCTGATCAGATCCTGTCAGCGAACGCGGGGGGGAATTTCGACGAGTTGCAAACAGGCTGCTGACAATGCAATCACGTCATGTGTTGTCCACAGCAACACGTGGTATGGGGGGGATTTGAACCCGTGAACCCCTGATCTACCGTCCGCCCTGACTGTCAATCCTCTCTTAGGGCGACTGTCGTCCCCGAAGCTGACTTTCACTGACCGAGCGTTTCAGTACGTGTCAATCCAGTTTCGATGTCCTTGGATGGATTCGTGATTTTAACGTATGTAAAAAACGGACTCAAAAAGTTGAGAAAAGGTTTATTATTTGGTCCTTGTCCTTGTGACAGTTGCCTAGCGACAGAGAGGGAAATGGACATTTTGTGACTGAACCCAGCTTAGGGTCACCCGCCCCGGCTGTTTGGGTTGGTCCTGTGTGGCTGATTCACAGGCTCTGAGCACAGTCACCCTCTCCATCCATCCATCCATCTTCCCAGCCTTAATGGACGCTGGGTAATGATCAGCTTTTTAGAGAGCCTTTTGGGCCTTGTCTCCTTAAAATATAAAACTCTGGAGGGTGTCGACCTTGGTTGTCAACAGCAGAGATGTCCTCTGCTCTCATCCGCTGCGGTCTCTCTCTCTCGCTCTCTCTCGCTCTCTCAACCTCTCTCTCTGTCTGTCTCTCTCTGTGTCTCTCTCCCTCTCTACCTCTCTCTCTTTGTCTCTCTGTCTCTCGCTCTCTCTCTACTCTATCTGTGTTTTTGCTCTTTTCTTTCTTTCCCTCTCTTCTCTCTCTTTCTCTCTCACTGTCTCCTCTCTCCCTCTTCTGCATCTCTGCTCGCCCCCCACCCCCCCTCTCCCTCTTCTGCATCTCTGCTCTCCCCCACCCCCCCCTCTCCCTCTTCTGCATCTCTGCTCTCCCCCAGCCCCCCACCCCCCCTCTCCCTCTTCTGCATCTCTGCTCGCCCCCCACCCCCCCACCCCCCCTCTCCCTCTTCTGCATCTCTGCTCTCCCCCAGCCCCCCACCCCCCCTCTCCCTCTTCTGCATCTCTGCTCTCCCCCACCCCCCCTCTCCCTCTTCTGCATCTCTGCTCTCCCCCACCCCCCCTCTCTACTTCCTGCTCTGTGGGAGGGGGGAAGACGCTATGTGACTGCAGAAGTCATGACTCTGCGCTGACATTCTGGAGCGGAGCTTTGAAAGCTGGGGGTAAATAAAGCTGAAGTTGAGGACGGGCCCAACCTGCTGATCTCCTCTCCCGCCCAGGCCTCAGGTGATCTCCTCCCCCCTCCCCCCAGACCTCAGGTGATCTCCTCCCCCTTCCCCCCAGGCCTCAGGTGATCTCCTCTCCCGCCCAGGCCTCAGGTGATCTCCTCCCCCCAGGCCTCAGGTGATCTCCTCCCCCCTCCCCCCAGGCCTCAGGTGATCTCCTCCCCCCAGGCCTCAGGTGATCTCCTCCCCCCCAGGCCTCAGGTGATCTCCTCCCCCCAGGCCTCAGGTGATCTCCTCTCCCGCCCAGGCCTCAGGTGATCTCCTCCCCCCAGGCCTCAGGTGATCTCCTCCCCCCTCCCCCCAGGCCTCAGGTGATCTCCTCCCCCCAGGCCTCAGGTGATCTCCTCCCCCCAGGCCTCAGGTGATCTCCTCCCCCCTCCCCCCAGGCCTCAGGTGATCTCCTCCCCCCAGGCCTCAGGTGATCTCCTCCCCCCCCCAGGCCTCAGGTGATCTCCTCCCCCCCCCAGGCCTCAGGTGATCTCCTCCCCCCCAGGCCTCAGGTGATCTCCTCCCCCCAGGCCTCAGGTGATCTCCTCCCCCCCAGGCCTCAGGTGATCTCCTCCCCCCAGGCCTCAGGTGATCTCCTCTCCCGCCCAGGCCTCAGGTGATCTCCTGATGCTAGGACTGGAAGAAGTGTGTGTGTTTGTGTGTGTGTCTGTGTGTGTGTCTGTGGTGTTTGTCTGCGTGTGCATGTGCAGGTGTGTGGGTGTGTGTTTGTTAGCATGTGTTTGTGTGTGTGTGTGCACTAGATCACAAGGAGTCAGTTAATGAGACCACCAGAGAGATGGAGGGCTGCCCTGTCTGACACGCTCTCTGTAAAGGTTGAACACACCCCTGCACGTCCCACACACACACGTATATTGACAGCCTATCTGACTGGGTTATTCTCAAACTTGCACACACACACACACACACACACACAACACAAACACACAGGCAGTACACAGGGACATGGAAGTCAGGAACAATATTGCGCATCAGTTGAATTTGTCTCCTCCTTGCTTGCGTCTCCCCCTTAGCAGGCTTCAGAACACACAGACTTCCTGCCAGCAGCCTTCACAACCTGGCAGCTGTGGCCTGGAAGACATGTAAACACCTCCAGGATGACTTGAATAAGCTGGAGCACAGGCACACTGTGACTACACTGAACCCAGCCACCACGGTGTCACCTCACTGAAGCTGCCGGAGTGAGGGGGGGAGGGGGAGGGGGAGGGGGGGAGGAGAGGAAAGGAGAGAATACTATTGGATAGACACCTAGAAAGATGTATCTATATATTCAGAAGTTCTGTATTCTTCCTATATTTCCGAGATGCATCGCCCCGCATGGCATGGTGTAATCCTATTATTAAACCCTCCAGACTGTAATATCCTCCCACACTGTGTGCAGGTCCCGCCCTCTGGACCTCTCAACACACTTTCCAGCATCATAGAACACCGTCTGGTCATTAATTGTTACTGTGTGTTCGGGGTGGGGGGGTTGAGTGTGTGTGTTTGGGGAGGTGACTGTGGAGCGACTGACCTCCAGTCCTGGGTTCAATGACACCGCAGAATTTACTGGGAGAGACGGAGGAGAGGAATGGGCGGGGGTGCACGGGGAGGGGAGATTACCAGAATGAGCTGGCGGGCAGAGGGAGGGAGGGAGGCTGGCGATGGGAACAGCAGATCCTTGAACAGAGGTGGTGGAGGGAGGGAGGGTGGAGGGACCCGGGAAGAGCAGATTAACTAGCTGGTTGACCTTTCTCTGTCGGGTGTGATACAGCCACTCTTTCACTTTTGTCACAAGATCAAGCATTTCTGCTCACTGGGAAGTTAGGGGCTTTTCTGCTTGTACGACAGGAAGACAGGCAGACAGGCAGACAGGCAGGCAGGCAGGTAGAGAGACAGACAGGATCTTCAACATGTTTCTGCTCCTAGTCTCAATCCGCTCTGCAGAGGCTTTGTGCATCATTACTATCTTCTTCATCATCCTCATCATCAGTCGCGGTAACCTCACAGCTAGAGAGGCTGCCGCATGCTCCCTCGTCATCTGGGTCCTAGCTTCCCCCCTGCCTCCGCACGGAAGCACCATAAGCACACAGCAGGCCAAAGCTGGCACGCAATATAAAGCATTTTAAGCACTGCACACTTGAGAAACGCATGCATATGTGCAAACACACACACACACACGTTCCCCCTCGCTGGAATGTGGTGTGTCTCAGCAACACAGGCTAAATTGCAGATGGTAAAATTAATTGCGTTAGACTTAAGGCTCCAATAAGCCCCCCTCACTCTTACATTCCCAGTTATCTTGTCTCCTCTCTCCTTTCCTCCTCTCTCCTCTCCTTTCCTCCTCTCTTCTCTCCTTTCCTTTCCTCCCCTCCTCCTCTCTCCCTCTCTTCTCTCCTCTCCTTTCCTCCTCTCCTCCTCTCTCCCTCTCTTCTCTCTTCTCTCCTCTCTCCTCTCCTCTCCTCCTCTCTCCTCTCCTCTCCTCTCCTCCTGTCTTGGCCAGGGCTAGGACACTCCAGCCCTGGCAGCAGAGGCCGCAGAGTGAACATGGTAGAGCCTCTACATCAACATGGCCCTCCAGCAGGAGTGGACATGGTAGAGCCTCTACATCAACATGGCCCTCCAGCAGGAGTGGACATGGTAGAGCCTCTACATCAACATGGCCCTCCAGCAGGAGTGGACATGGTAGAGCCTCTACATCAACATGGCCCTCCAGCAGGAGTGGACATGGTAGAGCCTCTACATCATCATGGCCCTCCAGCAGGAGTGGACATGGTAGAGCCTCTACATCAACATGGCCCTCCAGCAGGAGTGGACATGGTAGAGCCTCTACATCAACATGGCCCTCCAGCAGGAGTGGACATGGTAGAGCCTCTACATCAACATGGCCCTCCAGCAGGAGTGGACATGGTAGAGCCTCTACATCAACATGGCCCTCCAGCAGGAGTGGACATGGTAGAGCCTCTACATCAACATGGCCCTCCAGCAGGAGTGGACATGGTAGAGCCTCTACATCAACATGGCCCTCCAGCAGGAGTGGACATGGTAGAGCCTCTACATCAACATGGCCCTCCAGCAGGAGTGGACATGGTAGAGCCTCTACATCAACATGGCCCTCCAGCAGGAGTGGACATGGTAGAGCCTCTACATCAACATGGCCCTCCAGCAGGAGTGGACATGGTAGAGCCTCTACATCAACATGGCCCTCCAGCAGGAGTGGACATGGTAGAGCCTCTACATCAACATGGCCCTCCAGCAGGAGTGGACATGGTAGAGCCTCTACATCAACATGGCCCTCCAGCAGGAGTGGACATGGTAGAGCCTCTACATCAACATGGCCCTCCAGCAGGAGTGGACATGGTAGAGCCTCTACATCAACATGGCCCTCCAGCAGGAGTGGACATGGTAGAGCCTCTACATCAACATGGCCCTCCAGCAGGAGTGGACATGGTAGAGCCTCTACATCAACATGGCCCTCCAGCAGGAGTGGACATGGTAGAGCCTCTACATCAACATGGCCCTCCAGCAGGAGTGGACATGGTAGAGCCTCTACATCAACATGGCCCTCCAGCAGGAGTGGACATGGTAGAGCCTCTACATCAACATGGCCCTCCAGCAGGAGTGGACATGGTAGAGCCTCTACATCAACATGGCCCTCCAGCAGGAGTGGACATGGTAGAGCCTCTACATCAACATGGCCCTCCAGCAGGAGTGGACATGGTAGAGCCTCTACATCAACATGGCCCTCCAGCAGGAGTGGACATGGTAGAGCCTCTACATCAACATGGCCCTCCAGCAGGAGTGGACATGGTAGAGCCTCTACATCAACATGGCCCTCCAGCAGGAGTGGACATGGTAGAGCCTCTACATCAACATGGCCCTCCAGCAGGAGTGGACATGGTAGAGCCTCTACATCAACATGGCCCTCCAGCAGGAGTGGACATGGTAGAGCCTCTACATCAACATGGCCCTCCAGCAGGAGTGGACATGGTAGAGCCTCTACATCAACATGGCCCTCCAGCAGGAGTGGACATGGTAGAGCCTCTACATCAACATGGCCCTCCAGCAGGAGTGGACATGGTAGAGCCTCTACATCAACATGGCCCTCCAGCAGGAGTGGACATGGTAGAGCCTCTACATCAACATGGCCCTCCAGCAGGAGTGGACATGGTAGAGCCTCTACATCAACATGGCCCTCCAGCAGGAGTGGACATGGTAGAGCCTCTACATCAACATGGCCCTCCAGCAGGAGTGGACATGGTAGAGCCTCTACATCAACATGGCCCTCCAGCAGGAGTGGACATGGTAGAGCCTCTACATCAACATGGCCCTCCAGCAGGAGTGGACATGGTAGAGCCTCTACATCAACATGGCCCTCCAGCAGGAGTGGACATGGTAGAGCCTCTACATCAACATGGCCCTCCAGCAGGAGTGGACATGGTAGAGCCTCTACATCAACATGGCCCTCCAGCAGGAGTGGACATGGTAGAGCCTCTACATCAACATGGCCCTCCAGCAGGAGTGGACATGGTAGAGCCTCTACATCAACATGGCCCTCCAGCAGGAGTGGACATGGTAGAGCCTCTACATCAACATGGCCCTCCAGCAGGAGTGGACATGGTAGAGCCTCTACATCAACATGGCCCTCCAGCAGGAGTGGACATGGTAGAGCCTCTACATCATCATGGCCCTCCAGCAGGAGTGGACATGGTAGAGCCTCTACATCAACATGGCCCTCCAGCAGGAGTGGACATGGTAGAGCCTCTACATCATCATGGCCCTCCAGCAGGAGTGGACATGGTAGAGCCTCTACATCAACATGGCCCTCCAGCAGGAGTGGACATGGTAGAGCCTCTACATCAACATGGCCCTCCAGCAGGAGTGGACATGGTAGAGCCTCTACATCAACATGGCCCTCCAGCAGGAGTGGACATGGTAGAGCCTCTACATCAACATGGCCCTCCAGCAGGAGTGGACATGGTAGAGCCTCTACATCAACATGGCCCTCCAGCAGGAGTGGACATGGTAGAGCCTCTACATCAACATGGCCCTCCAGCAGGAGTGGACATGGTAGAGCCTCTACATCAACATGGCCCTCCAGCAGGAGTGGACATGGTAGAGCCTCTACATCAACATGGCCCTCCAGCAGGAGTGGACATGGTAGAGCCTCTACATCAACATGGCCCTCCAGCAGGAGTGGACATGGTAGAGCCTCTACATCAACATGGCCCTCCAGCAGGGACACTTCATCGCTGAATAACTATTTCCAGGAATTTACAAGGATGTAAAGATTTATGCTGTGATGCTAATAATGAGCCCACAGGAGAGACCGGGTATGTGGTGTGTGTGCTGGGGGGGGGGGGGGGGGATCTGGACGGTTCTGTTACTGTCTCTGTCGTTTGTCCATGTTGATGTTGGACGCAGATGGCGTCTTCGCTGTTGATGTGCTCGTGTGCTCGTCCGCCTAATCCTCGATGCCACACGTTTCATCTCCTGTCACAGCCTCCTGTCTAAACATGACACCTTCCAGCATCCGAATCTGTCCCCTCGGTTCACCTAGCAAACATCGCTCCATCTCTCTCCTCCTGCTCTCTCTCCTCTATCTCTCTCGCTCGCTCTCCTTCGCTCTCTCCTCTCTCTCCTTCGCTCTCTCTCCTCTCTCTCCTTCTCTCGCTCTCTCCTTCGCTCTCTCTCCTCTCTCACTCTTTCCTCTCGCTCTCTCCTCTCTCTCCTTCGCTCTCCTTCTCTCGCTCTCTCCTTCTCTCGCTCTCTCCTTCTCTCGCTCTTTTCTTCTTTCTCTCCTTTTTGTATCCCTGCCTCCCTCCCTTCATCTCTCCCTGCCCCTCGCTCTCTGTTCATAACCGGTGGCTAGATATCCTGTCGATACGACAGTCAAGGTGTAATGTTGTCATCGGAAATATTTGGCGTAGGAGGTGTTCGGTGAAATTAATTAATTACGTCTTGTAATGAATCCAGCGTTTTATGGCAAACGTCTTCGATGATGTAACATCTCGTGGGAACGTGTTAAATAAGTTTTGATATTCATTTGAAAAGAATTTCTGTCTATATAAATGCCGTTCCGGGGTAAACCAGGGACAATAATAATAGGTCTGGTTTGGGATGAGATAAGGAAGGGAGGGTTTGGGAAAACAAAAGAGAGAAGAGATTGATTTTCGGGAAGGTTTTTGTGATTATATTTTCTGGCGCTGTCACACATATTTGATTCAGTGTCCAGGACTTGTGGAATAAGCTGGTTGTTTGTGACTCTCACTTCAAGGTCGGACTTGGAAGAGAGCTGCAGTAGGAACCAACACAATCACAACACAATTGTATTACTGTAATAATCAACCTTGACTTCTTCGACACAGCGGACGTTGTGACGTTGTGCAGTCTATCCCTTTCTGCTCTTTCCCTCTCTCTCTTTCTCTCTCTCTCGCTCTCTCTCTCTCCCCCTCTTGCTCTCTCTGTGTGTCTCTCTCTCTGTGTGTCTCTCTCTCTCTCAATTATCTCTGTTTCTCCCTTCTCTTTGTCCTTCTCTCTCCTCTGTCTCATCTCTCTCTCTCCTTTCCTCTCTCCATTCCCTCCCTTTCATTGTTTTTCAACTCCGAATTAAACCCTAGAAAGGCGGAAGCAGTAAGAAATAGAACTGCAGACTTGGCCTGTATGTATCGGAGTGTTCTGTGAATTGATGTCAGTTATAATCATTTCCTCTGTGCTATTCTCGGCTCCTTTAGATCTGGAGGGAGGTAGGGGCAGGGTGGCAGAGGGGGCCATTGGTTGGTCCAGATAAATGAATATCGTCAGATCGATCGTCGGTCTCTGCTCCTAACCCTCTGAAGTCGAGGTGTCCAGAGGAGCAGAAACCGCCGCTCACGCTGTCGTCGCTCTCTCCGGCGACGGATGGAGACGCACACGTTTTTATCATTCTCTCTCTCTCGTCTTTTTTTCTCTCTTTCACCCTTCTCTCTCTATGTCTCTCTACCCACCTCTCTCTCTCTCTCTCTCTCTACCTGTCTCTCTACCCACCCCATACTATCTCCCCCTTCCTCCATCCCGCTTTTTTTCTCTCCAACTCCCTCCCTCCCTCCCCCCCCGTAAACTGGCTGGTTCTGGGTGGCTGAGCAGAGGAGCCAGATGGTAGAGCAGGGCGGAGAGCTTCTCCGTGTTCAAGCTCAGCCAGTACCTCCCTCACCTGCTCTGCCCCTCTGGCCTCAGATCTGTCTCTCTCTCTGTCTGTCTCTCTCTCTCTTTCACTCTTATCTCATTCTCCTTCTTTTCTCCAACTGATTATCTGTCCCCCCTCCCTCTCTTTTTCTCCGACTCTCGTCCTTTTCCACTCTACCTCTCTACCTCTCTCTCTCCCTCTCTCTTTCCCTCTCCCACTCCCTGCCCTGCTTCTGGGCTCAGTTATGTTCCACGTGTTTTCCAATACTGGAACATGAGGGCCTGTTAGTGTAGCTTCTCTCATTATCTCTCTCATTATCTCTGTATGTCTCTCTCTCTCTCATTCTCTCATTCACTTTTTTTCTATTTCTTTCCGAGTGCCTTCCCTCTCCCTGTCTCCGTCTCTCCCCATCTCTCTCACCTATTACCTAATGTAGTGGGACATTATATCTACCACACTGCTGGTCTAGCAAGACCTGTATTATATGTGCTGTGATGGACTAAACCAGCCTGGCTGTGCTCTGAATCCTAGATGATACTGAACCACCAACCACACGTCCCACAAAACACCAGCATTCAGTTTCCTGCTGAAAGTTGCGTTGGAGGACATTTTCTGCTCACGGCCATCAATCCGCAATCTGCTAGCGACTCAAATTCCCCACAATACCCTGTTCTCTGATTTAGAAATAAGTCAGAACTCGGGGTAGCGAAAGTGCCTGCGTTCGCGCCAAGCGGTAAAGCAATCTCCCAAGTATTTTTAAGGAGATATTCACGCAGTTTTCGCTGAGCAATTCTATTAAGGAGTGATAGCTTGGCGGATTAGGCTTAGTCATAACATTGGGGATGGAACCTACTGTCTTCATGGTAGAGAGTCACCTTGTGACTCACGTAAACGCCTGGAGTCTGCGTCATTAAGCAATGCACATACACACACACACACACACACAAAGACTGAAATCTTATCTCTGGGGGGGTCAGGTGGCTGAGCGCTTAGGGAGTCGGGCTATTAATCAGAAGGTTGTTGGTTCGATTCCCGGCTGTGGAAAATGACGTTGTGTCCTTGGGCAAGGCACAAATGACTACATGTAAATGTATCAGCTATGGCGGCCGTCTTCAGGTTGTCCCGTTCCCGGGACTGGATGTTCTGTCCCCCTCCGTGTCTCCTCAGGACCCGTCCAGCTCCGTGTGAGCGATGATGAGCTGGGGTTGGGAGTGTGGAGACCTGACTTCTCCAGGGCCTGCGCCGTGATGGATCCTCCCACGCTGACTCACCCGACCCTGGGCTGCTCTGTTACAGGGAAGCTGGTCTGGTGCAGCTGTCTGGATAGCTGGCTGTCTGGGTGGCTGGATAGCTGGCTGTCTGGGTGACTGGCTGTCAGGGTGACTGGTTAGCTAACTAGCTGGCTCAGACTGGCTGTCTGTCTGGCTGGGTTAATGTCTGTCTGTCTGTCTGGCTGGCTATGTCAGCAAAACGGCTGCTGTTATCTTGATGTTCATCTTCAAAGCCAGCCTCTCTTGTGTGTTTTAGTGTGTGAACTCACCAACATATTCTACACGATCATTTGCATTTTGCCCATTGAGCACTAAAAACAGTCTGTGTCAGAGGAGCAGTTCCGGAACGATTATCTTGGAGAGACGGATATGGGGTTACCAGTCTCAGTATCAGGGTCGTTCCCCGCAGAATTTTCTAGACCTTCCAATATCAATTTCCCATCTTCTTCGGGCATCTCACCGAACAACCCCACCTCCCACAGGTGTTGTGGTTGGTCTGCTGCCAGCCAATGACACGCTCCGGCTGTCACTTCCTGCCTGCACCTGGCTCGCCTGGAGAGGATGGAGTTTTTCTGACAGCCTCCCTGAGTGATCACAGAACAGTGATCAAACGGCAGTTAAGCTAACGTCTCACCCAACGTCTCTCCTCTTATCGGCTCTGACGGAGCTCTTCCACTGTCTGTCCTCCCTCCCTCCACTTCCGACAACACTGGGGAACTGTAGTATCCCGGAGTAACCACTAGGGGTTGTTTTGGGTATCACTGATGTTGTGTTCTTTCCTTATAAGTCGGTTGAAGAAGATGTACCATGGAGGGAGGCTTGGGAAGGTATGTCTGTCGCTGTAATGTCAGAAACAGTAAAGAGCCAATTCGACTCACTTCATGTAGTGGTCTGATTAATATGGAGATGCTAGAGGAACCGTGAGTCGTTTTAGCTAGCTAGCGTTATCCACACCTAGCAGACGGCTAGCTAGCACAATCCACGACTACCCTCCAGCTAGTTAGCGTTAACCACACCTGGCCAACAGCTAACTAGCACAATCCACAACTACATACAGCTAGCTAGCGTTAACCACACCTGGACAACAGCTAGCTAGCACAATCCCCAACTACATACAGCTAGCTAGCGCTAACCACAGCTAGCAGACAACTGATAACTGCCTAGTGCTCTCCTCAACACAACGCAACTAAATCCCAATTGGTGTTGCTTTTAGGAGAGGAGATTGCTCTCTAATCAATGTTTTCTTCAGCAAAATAAAACTCAAATCAATCTTGTTTGGGGTGTGTTTGTTTTCAGCGTTGGCTCGGAGCTGTCTAACCCAGTCCCTGTCCCCATCATTTATGTGCGGACGGGGCTAATTCAGTGTTTTTTAAAGCCGATCAGAGACTGAGAGAGTGATGCCATCTATCTTAGGGTGGCGGGGCCTGTAATCAAGCATCTTGAAGTTACTCTGAGAGAGGGAGAGACAGGGAGGGAGGGAGGGAGGGAGGGAGGGAGGGAGGGAGGGAGGGAGGGAGGGAGGGAGGGAGGGAGGGAGGGAGGGAGGGAGGGAGGGAGGGAGGGAGGGAGGGAGGGAGGGAGAGACAGGGAGGGAGGGAGTGGAGGGAGAGAGAGGGGGCGAGACAGAGAGCAGACAGAGGAAGAAGGAAAGCGAGGTCTTATTATAGCCTGGCCCAGACCTGTGCTACTGGCTAGCTTCTTCTGGTACAGGGAGACCTGGCCACAAAAAAAGAGAAGGAAGGAGAGAGGAACCATCTGGAAAATGTTGTAATGACCACCTGCTCCGCTTCTTGGGCTTTGATTAGTAGGAATGGATGAAAACCAACTATTCAACTTCGATAAGGCTTTTTTTTCTTCTCACTTTTCACACAGCATGTCGAAACACGGCTCTCATCTCGAAGCAAAGAAAGAGGGTCTGAAAAGTGAAATGGTGAGATTAGGACAAACATTCCAACAGCTTTTGGTTTGATAATGATTGTGATGGGGAATTGGCTTGTGTGTGGGTGTTTTCAAATGGGTGTGTGTGTTTTCAAATGGGTGTGTGTGCGTGCGTGTTTGTGTATGTACTCTGTGTGTGTCAGACTGTATGTATTTCCATGGTAATTTGGTATTGCGTCGAAGCGAAGGTACCAAACTGAAGGTCGCGTCTCGCGTGTTTGTTTTGCACTTGTTTTCTTTTGTCCTTGTTTGTGTTCTGCTTGTTGACATCATCTACACCGACTCTTTCTCTCTCCCTCTCTCTTTTCCCCCCCAAATCCTACCTCCTCCCCTCCTCCTCTCCAACCCTGGAGTCAGGCAGACACCAGCAGGTGGAAGAGCCTTGTTTGTTTGCTCTGAGCATATCTTCCCGCCAACAAATGACATTTCGCAGAGGAATTGATCCAGCGATTTGGGTTGATCCTCGACTGTCTGAATCCTGATTCAGCCTCTCTCTCTGTCTCTCTCTTTGTCTTTCTCTGTCTCTCCCTCTCTGTCAATCTGTCTCTCTCTCCTACCCTTTCTCTTTCTCTCTCCCCCTTTCTCTCTCAAAATACTGATGCAGCCTTGGAACATGGAAGTATCCCCCCCCCCCCCCCCCCCCCCCCCCCCCCCCCCCCCGGCCTAGCTCTCCATCCCTTAGACAAACACTGACGGCCCCCAACCTTTAACTTTGAAGCTTGTTGCCGTGGCAGGGAGAGAGATGTCTGGCCGTCATTGGCTGAGCTGAACCCTTGTTCGTTTGTCTAAAGCTTTTAACAAACACACATTCGCTGTCCTGCTGTCCTCCTCCTCTGTCTGCTGGGGAGCAGTGTCCTTGCTGCTCTCTCTCTCTCTCTCTCTCTCTCTCTCTCTCTCTCTCTCTCTCTCTCTCTCTCTCTCTCTCTCTCTCTCTCTCGATCTCAGTTGTCAAAAGTCGAGGTGTCGAGACAACACCAGAGGCAGACCTCCATCAGGTGTCCTTCAGCTCCAGGTGCTTGTTCTCTCTCTCTCCCCCTCTTCTCTCTCCCTCTCCTTTCATTCCACTGCGACCGTGAGCAAGGTTAGGAAGACCTGCTTTTTACTGTTCAGCCTTGCAAACTATTAGTGCGCTTCAGATTTCTCCTCGGGTCGTTCTGGCGGATAAGGCCCCGAGGCGGGCTTGCAGTGGGGGTTTGGACTGGGTAGCTTTTAGCCGACCTGTCAGCCATCCCCCTCCCTCCCCCTCCCTCCTTCTGCCAAACCAGTTTTGTGCCACGCAGATGCTATTTGCCGAATGGGTCGATACACCTTTTCAAACGTATCATGTTCTGTGGCCACTCCAGGTGCCAGGGAGCGAGCCGCTCTCTGAGTAATTGTTGTACAGCGCGTGGCATCAATGCGTTTGTCAGAAAGTACCCTTAAAATGTCCAATTTTTGGAAGCCTGTCTGTCGGTCTGCCTGTCTGTCGGCAGGTCTGTTTGTCTGCGTGTCTGTTTTTGTGAACCTTGCAGGGTTCTTGGACGCGGTCTGTCCAATGGCAGCTCAAAGCAAATCCTTCCCAATATGCCCCCCCCCCCCTCATTTCTGAGCCACTGAACAGTTAAACAACAGCCAGTGAGCCAGGCTCATGCTGAATGCTGCCTTCAACACACAGTGACTGACACCAATTTTAATGCTCTCTCCTGCCCTCCTCTTCCCCTTTCCTCTTCTCTTCCTTCCTTCCTTTCCTCCTCTCTTTCTCCCTTCCTTTCCTCCTCTCTTCCTTCCTTTCCTCCTCTCTTCCTTCCTTCCTTTCCTCCTCTCTTTCTCCCTTCCTTTCCTCCTCTCTTCCTTCCTTCCTTTCCTCCTCTCTTCCTTCCTTCCTTTCCTCCTCCCTTCCTTCCTTTCCTCCTTTCTTCCTTCCTTCCTTCCTTCCTTCCTTTCCTCCTCTCTTCCTTCCTTCCTTTCCTCCTCTCTTTCTTCCTTCCTTTCCTCCTCTCTTCCTTCCTTCCTTCCTTCCTTCCTTCCTTTCCTTCTCTCTTCCTTCCTTCCTTTCCTCTTCTCTTTCTTCCTTCCTTTCCTCCTCTCTTCCTTCCTTCCCTCCTTCCTTCCTTCCTTCCTTCCTTTCCTCTTCTCTTTCTTCCTTCCTTTCCTCCTCTCTTCCTTCCTTCCTTTCCTCTTTTCTTTCTTCCTTCCTTTCCTCCTCTCTTCCTTCCTTCCTTTCCTCCTCTCTTCCTTCCTTCCTTTCCTCCTCTCTTCCTTCCTTCCTTTCCTCCTCTCTTCCTTCCTCTCTTCCTTCCTTCCTTTCCTCCTCTCTTCCTTCCTTCCTTTCCTCCTTCCTTCCTCCTCTCCTCTCTGCCTGTCTGTCCCACCCTCTCTCGTTCCCTCTGTCTCACTTGTTGTTCATTTTCTCTCTCACTCTGTCTGTCTTTTTGTCTCTCTTCTTCTCTCGTCCTTTCTGCATGGCACCATGTCGCTTACTTTCTCCTCTCTCTCTACTCTTTCTCTCTCTCTGTCTGTCTCTCTCTCCCCTCTGTCTATCTCTCTCTCCCCTCTGTCTCTCTCTCTCTCCCCTCTGTCTCTCTGTCTTTCCTCGGCCTTCCTTAGGGAGGGAGAGGAGAAATGGAGCGAGAGTGAGCCTGTCTGCAATGACAGATGTTATATCCATTATCCCGACTCCGTCACTGGGGAGGATGGATGGTGAAAGTGTGCGCGGGGCGTCCAGCACTGACGCTGCACTGCTGTGACCTCATCACCAGCAGGCCCAGGGTCAGCCTGAACCATCCAGCTCTCAGCTCTGATCGCCACGGAAGGACGCACTCCCAAACTGATCTGGGATGAGTTTGTGAGCGTCCCCGTTTGGATCGGGGGGGGGGGAGTCTGGGTTCTACAAACACGGCACACCTTTTGCGTTGCGTGACGTGACCAAGATTCTGTAGAGAAAACGCTCCCGGGATCTGTCGTCTTACAGGGAGAGCTCCATCCCATCGCGGCGTTGTCGTGACGCCATTGATGGTGATGAGCGGTTTCGGTCACGACTACTGAGCATGCTCGATCGGGAGTGTCAGCACTGCCAGTCTGAAGTCCCCGTGGCCCTGTAGCCTTCCTGTCACAGGGAACAACACTGTCCTCTGCAGCAGCAGAAACCAGTGTGTGTTTGTGTGTACAGCATGTGTGTAGGTACAGTATTTGTGTGTGTGTGTGTGTGTGTGTGTACAGTATGTGCCTGTGTGTGTGTTATCGCGGAGGCTGCGAGCCCCTTTTTCTGCCTGAGAGGTGAGATGAGAGACGATTCGTTTTCATTTCCTGGTGTCGGGAGACGGGGAGCGGCGGGGGGGGCGTCCGGGCGGCGGCGGCGGGGGGGAACGAAACGCCGTTTAGAGTCCAGACACTTCCTGCTCGGAGGACAGCTCTCCGAGCGCCACGGTGACGGAGGGAGGGGGAAAAAAAACCGCGGTTGATTTGTGCGAGGTCTGTTCCGAATGTGAGACGCTGCTGATGTTGGCCATGAGTCAGCATGTCAGCGCTTCGGTCGGTGGTCACTGTTCGTGCGGGGGATGTTTGTGTGCTCCGCTTGGGTCCCCTCTCTCGGCCTCCTCTGAGGGGTTTCTTCTCTCGACTTTACCTCAGCGAGGAAAGATACCCGGACTTTTTGGGGGTTTCAGAGATTACCCTCAAGTTTCCATCTCCGTGAAGTTTCCCCCGGTAGTTTTTGTGACTGCCTTTTTAGAAACCCGGTTTGAAAGGAAGCCGTATAAGAGCCGCTGTTCAAACTGTCTCTTCCATTCTGAAGGAAAAGGAAGCAAGGAAGAATGACGATGCAGGAATCTTCTAGGTGCTTTGCATAGGTGAGTGTCAGCTACATCGATTCCTCGTGATTCATCCGGCTCTCCCTTCGAAAGGGGAAAAAGGCCCTTTTAAAAGGAGAGAAAGAAAAAAGAAGAGAGAGAGAGAGAGAGAAGAAATAGCGGAAACTTCTTAAAACCGTCTCACTGTGGAGAATCGGATTCCGCCCGATTATTGTGTGTTTCGTGGAAAACTTGTAAATCTCGAGATGCTAGGCGTGCTTCCCAACCCCTGCAGGGCCTCCCTCCCATCTTATTCCTCCCCCCCCCCACCTCCGTGTCTCCCCCCTCTCTCCCAACTACATAGTTCAATCAGACTCGTTCTCTCTCCACCACAACAGGGAGTCTGGTATTAACTTTCATGTCCCTGTCTTTGGGTCTAATGGTCTGCTAATTGATTTATTCAGCCTGTGAGTCGGGTAATTGTTTGGGTTACACAATGTCACCCCGGCAACAGCCCCGCAGGTGCAACATGGCCACTATATGACAGCCTGTCAATCCTACTCTGATCCCCGTCCGCTGGGGTGACTTTCAAGCTTTAATGGTTACCTCCGAGACATCTGAGGGGGTGGGGGAAGGGGGGGGGGGGAGGAGAGAGAGGACTAGCTGTAAAACGTCACATTATTACACTGTTCTAATCCTCAGAAATGACAAATGCCTATTTGAGAGCTGACTGAGTTTGGCTAACTATTTACCCAGCCTAAGCCTATAACCTTAACAGACTTATTTACAGGTAATTCAACGAAGCTGTTAAACATAATAAATGGAACATCTGTAGTTTCAAAAAATGTATTTAACAGTTAACGCCCATGGTACGCATTCCAAAGAGTTGCCAACTATCGTCTCTAACTGACATTTCTGACACGCAGTCACGTCTGATGGTGGTGATAAATGAAGTCTTTGTTATATGAAGATGCTTAAACAATGCACAGCCATCACTAGACAAATGATCCTTTCCCTGTTTAATTAGCGTGCCTGCGAGAATAAGAATCCAACAATTTAACTTGAGAAATCGTTCTTCTTTCATAATGATGTCAGGAATAGTGAAGTTCTCACTGTAAGTATTGCATATTGCACTCAGCCATCTGAACAGGATCGAGAACCGCGCTCGGGAATGAATCAGCGTATTTATTCATGGTGACATCTGTGTCACAATGCATATTCACCAAGCCTGTCTCTATTTGGACGGGCTCCAAGTCCTGTTGCAGGTTTCAGATGCTAATTGGTTGTTTTCAAACCCAGAATGGAATAGGGAAGTAGGGTTGGGCGGGACCTGGAGCCGTAGACCTGTGGCTGGGGCTAGTTAGACAGCGGACAGGGGAGATTGGTCTCCAAGGAGAGATGTACTCACAACAACACAATGAAGCCGTCTGTAAGCCCATACTGTTTGGCCTTCGTACAGACCACACACACATACACAGGCATGAACTTATATGCTTTCATGTACACACATACACACGCAGACACTACGTTAACGAACACACTCGTAAAAATACAGACCGACAGCTCTGCAGACACACACACACACACACACCTACACACACACACACACCTACACGCACACACCTACACACACCTACACTCACACACACCTACACACACACCCCTACACATACACACTTACACACACACACACCTACGTGCACCCTGTTTAGGCTCTCTCGCTCTCTCTTCCTCTCTCTCTCATATCCCTGTCAAATTTCAAAATCAAATCAAATTTTATTTGTATATAGCCCTTTTTACGAGCGATGTCAAAAAGGCCTTCATGTATGCCCATAGAACTGCACCCTTCCAATCTCTCGCATCCCTTAAGAGGCCATTTCCCCACGAATCTTGAAATGTCACCGTAAAAACAGCTCAATAATTCTTGAGTGGTGCATCTTCGTAACCAAACTAAAGACATAACCCTGGCGTCTTCTTCCTGGTACGCAAAGATCCGCCGGCCTATTTGGGAACCCCTTTTATCGATCAGCGAATCATCATCACCATCATCCGGACCGGTAGCCCGGCAACATGGAGACACAGGCGTCCAGGGGCTGCCTTGAATGGATGCTTAGGATGCTGGACAGAGACCCGGCTGTTAGACGATCATTACCATAGCATTATTCATCCAACAGGCCACACTGTGGAGGGGAGACAGAGTGGGTAGAGAGAGAGGCAGAGAGAGAGAGGCAGAGAGAGAGAGGCAGAGAGAGAGAGGCAGAGAGTGGGTAGAGAGAGAGGAAAGTTAAGAAAAAGACACAGTAAGGAGTGGGAGGATGGACAGACAGGGAGCGAGGGAGAGAGACTGAATGAGAGAGAGAGAGAGAGGCAGAGAGAGAGAGGCAGAGAGAGAGAGGCAGAGAGAGAGAGGCAGAGAGAGAGGCTTTGTGGTCATTTTCCTGCCTCCCTCGCTGTGCTGTCAGGCCACAGCATAATAAGCAGAGGAGGGGAGCACATTTTTTCCATTCCCTCTCCTTTTTTTCCCTCTCACACAAACACACACACACACACAGTGACACACACACACACACACACAACCAGCAAGGGCCTCTGGTCTAACTTCCCACATGTGTCTCAGGGTCTAAATCTGGCAGGCGACCACAGGGCTGTAACTCAGTTCTCTCCGCCTGGCGCAAAATCCGTCAGGGAGCGCAGCAGCAGCAGCAGCGCTCCAACCAGACTCCAGCAGGACACAGCGCTGCGAGGCCAGGAAGCTGCAGAGGGCGCGTTAGGGAAGGGACTTGGACGGACGGACGGACGGGGGGGGTGTGTTATTGGAAAAGCTGACGAGAGGTGGTGGTGGGGGGGGGGGGGGGGGGGGGGGGGGGGGGGGGGGGGGCGGCCCGCTTGTGCTTGGTGCCGTTTGAGCAGGAACCCTTCACAGCTTCCTAAGGGCTCAATCTGACACTCCCTGACTCCCTGAGCTGAAGATCGGGGGAGGAGAGGGAAAGAGAGAGAGAGAGAGGGAAAGAGTGAGAGAGAGAGGGAGGGAGGGAGGAAGAGAGGAAGAGAAAAAACCGAGGGGGGAAAGAAGAAACGGAAAAGAGGTAGAGGTAAGTTTGGATTCTTCAGCGGCTTCTTGGCTTTGTTTGTGCGGAGGGACGCTGAGAGCTCCAACTCATTAGACGAGTTGGAGAGGAAGGGGGCGGGAGGTGGGCCGAGCTATATTTAGAAGGGAACCGCGAGCGGAATCAAACCTCGCTGTATTCTTCTCCGCGTCTAGAGCTCGAGAGTAGTGGCTCTGTTTTAGTTTTGCCTTGTGTGCGTGTTGGTGTGTGTGTTCTCCCTGGTGCTTCAAAAATATTTCTCAGAAGCGCAGTTCAAATACCGACCCCTGGATTCAGGCGGGAAATTAATTTGCTGTTTACTTTTCGCCAGGAGGAGAAAAGTTAGGACGGCGGTGAGCCAATAACTTTTTTTGTGTATTTCTTTATTTTAAACTTAATTTTGGAATGTAGTGCTTTTCAAGGGTGTTCGTTCAGCGCGTGTCGGCGGCGTGTGGTACAGATTCTCAAGCCCACTCTCCCATATCAGTTCTGGCTCACATTTGGTTTCAATTACCCCGGGCCCTCTGGGAAACGGGGGAACTATAAATAAGTAACAACGCTCTCTCTTTGGACTGGCTCCTTACGTCTGTGCTGTCAGACGACTAGCAGGCTAGGCTGCTGACTGGAAGCATGGGGGGGGGGGGGGGGGGGGGCTGGGGGGCTGGGGAAGGGACCCTGGGGCAAGGGCTGGGTGGGTTTAGGGTGTGTGTGTGTGTGTGGGAGGGAGAGTGTGTCATGGGTGTAGTTGGCGCTGATTAGGGTGGTTAGAGGCATGCATGCCTCTCCCAGTATAGTGCTGAGAGCAGACAGCTGTGAGGTGTCTGCTGGGATTGCCTCTAACCCTTGATATAGCAGACCCCCAGCAGGTGTGTCTACAGGGGGGCGGAGACAGATGCAGAAAACAGAGCTGCTCGACTTCCCACACACACACACTCTCCTTCTCTCTCACACACATGCAGCTTCTCTCTGTCTTTCTCTCTCTCTGTCTTCCTCTCACTCTGTCACTCACTCACGCAGTTTCTCTCTCTCTCTCTCTTTCTCTCTCTCTCACGCATGCAGTTTCTCTCTCTCTCTCTCACACACACAGTTTCTCTCTCTCTCTCTGTCTCTCTCTCTCTCTCTCTCTCTCTCTCTCTCTCTCTGTCTCTCTCTCTCTCTCTATCACACACGGCACAGCCAGCTTGCTCCCCGGCCCTGTACCCGTGACACCATCGCACTGCGTGCGTTCTCTCCATTCACACGATGGGGGAGGTGTTTTCATGCCAACAAGCTTGTTTCCGTGGCGACCCTGTCTCCGTCGGTCCTGCGAGGGGATGGCCGGTGGGGGGAGGGGGGGGGGAGCCTCCCGGCCTTTTCACATGGAGCTGTGACGAGTCACACTGGTGCTGCGGTGTATGCTTCAAAAGAGGGCCGGAGGGAGGGAGGGGGGGAGGGGAGGAGGGAGGGGGGGGAGGGAGGGGGGGAGGGAAGGAGTGTGAGAAAGTGAGATAGCGAGGAGGACCAAGGAACAGAGAGAAAAGGGAGAAAGAGCGAGAACAAGAAAGCTGAAATGACAGATCTGGAGAGAGGGGGGGGGGGGAGAGAGAAGAAAGACAGAATAAGTGAGCGAGAGAGAGCGTTGATGTGAGGATTAGGCTTGCTGACTGGAACACAATGCCCTTGTTCTTCCTAGGTCTGGGTGACGCAGTGTCATTATTCTAAAAACGCTGTCTTCCTTCAGTCCCCAGAACTGCAGCTGTGGGTCCAAACCAGAATACAGTAGCCTTACTTGTGATGCTGCAGAAAGAGAGCATTGTGGGAAGAGAGAAAAAAAAATGTTATTTTCGGTTCCCTTTGTTCTAACTTCTTCGTGAACAGCATATACCCCGTTTTATCATTCTGCTTACAGACTCCCTCTCTCTCTCTCCTTTTGTCTCTCTCCCCTCTCTTTTCCTCCCTCTCTCCCTTTCAGTTTATCCTTCTCTCTCTCTGTTTCTCTCTCTCCCTGTTTTTCTCTCTCTCTTTCTCTCCCTGTTTCTCTCTCTCTTTCTCTCCCTGTTTCTCTCTTTCTCTCCCTGTTTTTCTCTCTCTCTCTTTCTCTCCCTGTTTTTCTCTCTCTGTCTCTGTCCCTGATTCTCTCTCTCTCTCTGTTTCTCTCTCTCTCTGCCTGTCCAGTTGTTTCTGGTCAGGCAGCAGATCATTAGGGTCTCATCCCAGCTCCCCAACTCGCTGTAAAAATAAGAATAATTGGAGGCCGGCAGTCAAACTCAACGATGTGGAAGAGGAGACTCGTCCTGTCCGGCATGCCCTCTTAACAAACGATACCCCTGTTCTTTTTGATTCCCACATTAATACCAACGTATGGATGACATTCTCTCCAGACGTCCCTGTCTTGCTCCGCTCCCTGGCTGTTCGCTACAGTGTGAACTTGTTCTTTGTGGTTCTCCTTCAGAACAGGCTCTTCGGTGTCCCTTTCTAATGACTCTTCTTCTTCTGCTAGTTGTGAAGTCACATGGAATCTTTTGGTTTTCCTCTGCTAGTCAATACTGACGCTCTTTCTGGTAGGGTTGGGAAACGCGCACATCCGAGCACTCTCTACACACACACACACACATCCGAGCACTCTCTACACACACACACACACATCCGAGCTCTCTCTACACACACACACACATCCAAGCTCTCTCTAAACTCTACACACAAAACCGATATAAAAGATCAGAACTAATTTGTGACTTCCCGTAACCCTGATGTATGAACAGACATTCGGCCTTGAACGTTCCATCATCTCAGTTTCCCACCAGACTGAAGACGGGTCATGAAAGACTTGCAGTCACGCCGCACTGTGGATCAACTTTTAAACCGTGAGATTACCAAGTAGTCGGCTACTTTACAACACACAAAGAAGAAAGGGGTAGGCCTGACAAACGCTTCAGCACGAGTTCTTTAGTTTCGACTTCATTTGAAACAAGAGGATCAATTAAATATGTAAAACACAAGGCAGACAGGAAAGAACAAAACAGTGGCATAGTCATTAATAATTGGGTTGCGATCTCCGGAGAGAGACGATTAATTGGGTTTTGTCTGAAAGACTACATGAAAGCGGTCAAACGAAAAGATTATTCTTTTGGTCCTTTATAACTGTAAAATGAAACAGTTTTTTATCTATTGCATTACATTCTCCTTGCAATTAACGATCTGCTTACCGAAGGACATTAGCCAAATAATTGACATGGTAAATACAGCTATTTGATGTAAACATTGTCTCGTTAAGAACGAAGGTGAACGCTTCGCTTCAAAGACGCCGTAGCTCTAGTGATCGCCGCGGGGAAGATCGTCACAACTCGCCAACGCACCACCGTCACAAACACGGAGAGATTGTTTTTGGGGGGACCTTCCTGGCGCCGCTAACGTCGGTGAGCTACGTCGCGGTGCCATCTGGCCGCGCGTGTCGTTCCGACAGTCCCATCGCCTGGGGCGTCTCCAGCTGTGTACAAGGCCCTCGCCGCTGCTGCTGTTCGGCGGAGGCACGGCAGAACGTTCTGTGGCAGATGGTCTGTATTCTCGAGATCTCCTGGCGATCGCCATGCCGACGCCGAGGCTCCTGCTGGCGCGCCCCCGGAATGCTGGCATCACTTACTGCGAGCGATGTCATCACGTGCTGCTTTGGGACTGTAACGGTTTGGGTTGGAAACAGGGTTCAAGGTTAGGTCAGGGTCAGATTACGAGTTGGGACTGAGGCTAGGTTTGGCCTAGAGGTCAGGTTTCTTTGCATAGCCCTCCTTATAAATTTACATTTAGTCATTTAGCAGACGCTCTTATCCAGAGCGACTTACAGTAAGTACAGGGACATTCCCCCCGAGGCAAGTAGGGTGAAGTGCCTTGCCCAAGGACACGTCGTCGTTTTGCACAGCCAGATTCGAACCAACAACCTTCTGATTAATAGCCCGACTCCCTAACCGCTCAGCCATCTGACCCCCCTACATACATCCTATGTCGCAGAGAACCTAAACCCTCAAGGAAGACAAGGAACCCCTCAAAGAATCTTGAGTATTATTTATTTTACTGTACTGCACAGTACAGTACGTATCACAATATCTCTAGGTCTACTAGACTCCACTGACTGCGAGTCCCTGTTCTGCCCGGACAGGACTCCTGCAGTCTCCTCTCCCCCAGCTGTGGGATAACACTGGGATTCTCCTTCTCCCCTGTTCTCCCTCTCCGGCTCCTTGGCCCTGTTACTCACCCAAGCGCTTATGACAATCTGATGATTAAGGTGTTAGCCTTTCGCGGCCGCGAAAGTGAGGGAGAACGAGGGCAAGGGATATGGAAAGAGAGAGGGGAAAGACTCTAGTCTGGTAGTCTGGGGAGACAGGCAATTTACCATCACTGTCTACTGTCCCTGGGGGGGGGGGGGGGGGGAAGGCAGGCAGCAGAGGGGAGAAAGCAGGGGAGTATGACACTAGACTCCTCGTGGCCCGTCACTGGGCTGGAGTTTAGCTGTTCCTCTCTTTATCTCTCTCTCTCCCTCTGTCTCTCTGTCTCTCTCCCTTCTCCCTCTTTCTCTTCCTTCGCCCTCCCTCTTCCACTAAGAAGTTGTATTTATAGACCTGGTTGTCTGAGGCCTGCATGTCTTTATCAGCCCTCAGTCACTTCTCTGGAACACTACAGAGCTCCAATGGTCCGAGTCGGGAAGGGCTACGTAAAGGGTTCAGCTTTATATATCACCCTGCAAAGTGTGTGTGTATAACCAAGTTGAACTGGTTAAACTCACTCCTCAGTATAAATGCCGTTCAGCCGCGCCATCAAATTGCTAGCTTTTTGGGTGGCGTAGCTGGGCTAAAGTGGTATTTATGAAAGGTTGCGGTGGCTTGTGTGAGTCAGAGGTGAGGGAGGAGGCCATTCTGACCGACGTTGGGATGACCCACAGAACTCAAGACAGGATTTAATGATCATTAGCATTTGAAACGTTCTGTCTGTTGTTCTGCCTGTCTCTCTGTATGTCTACGTCTCTGAGGTACACAAAGAAAAGTTCACAGGAAGAAGGCCTATAATTTATCTCATGCTGCCTGCAAAGCAACTCCGCGGCAAACAAATATTCCGAGAGGAATATGGACGCGGGCGTTCGCCTAGTAATCAGCTTTATAGAGACGCCAGTGAACGAATCATGGGGGTTATACTCGACAAAGCCATTTTTCCTTGCACCAGCCGAAACAAAACAAGCAAACGTATTCAGCTGTTAAAGTATTCATCTTGCCCTCTAGACAGTCATGTCGGTTCTCAGTCTGACTTCACGCTTTTAACCAAGCATTAACTAATGAATTCAGTTGTTTTTTTGTTTTGTTTTTCATAGCCACACGGATGCAGCGGCTTATGAATCACTAAGGGGCTGCTTTGTTCGATATTCTGAGCTGATGCGAAACACGTTCATTTTCCAAATGATTTCATGACCTTTGCGTCTTCATCCGAATTCGTTAACCATGTGTTCGTTAACACGGCGTAGTCAAAACTTGTGGGAAAACGACGATGCTAAGCGTTCCAGCAGTAATTTCACGACCTACAAAAGGTAGCGATGCAGCCATGGACTGGGAATATTAAGATTAGAAACCCGAGGGCCGAATACATAGCCTGTTGTCGGCTAAATATTGTAAACGCTGTAGCTTATTGGTCAGCGTGGCGTTAATACCGTAACTGTAGGCTATATATTCTTTAAAAGAACACATGCTGCCCATTGAAAGTAACCCTGTCTAATGACGTAGAGTAGTTCCACATTGACTGGCCTCATTACCGGCTGGTGCCCAGCAAAAATAAATATTTCAATTCTAACTTTTACAACCCATCTTTCCTCAAGTGTATTTTCTTCAAGCCAGGACACGACTATAAACAGTTAGCCGTCGGCCAGTATCCCTCTACTGTTGAGCATTTATCTGCTTTCACATTCTGCGGCGTTGACCACGGGCTGTTGAGTGTAGTCAGAACGGGAGGTATTAAGTTGCCAGGTTTATAGAAGTTGCCAGGTTTGAAGAACCAAACCACATGTTGTCTATAAAAAAATAAACTAATGGAGAGGAGCCCAGCGATTTGGCGGAAAAAAAGAACCAATAACATTCAGCAACGCTCGGATTGGCTCTAATCAGGAACACACTCGCTGTGTTTGTGAGTTGTGCCGGTCCTTCCTTCATGCCCCGAGTGAGAGGACTACATTGGATGTTAGCGAAGCAGAAACACTCCAAAGGGCAGAGTTTTGATTTGCCTCCAATTTTCCGTTTATTTCATTTTCTGCCTGTTCAGTTTTCCCTTCTGTGCTTCTCTCCCTTCATGAGTGTAAAACACCATTATTTATGCTGTAACCAAGCACCATTATTTTTCTATTGAACTCGTAGTAAAAAAAAAAAAAAGAAGAAAAAAGGGCTGATCTTCTGCCAGTGCAGTGTAGAGAAATATATTTTGGTCTCCGTGCACGGACTGTCTGATACCTGTGAGGGGGAAAAATACTGGAGATTCAGGTGCTCTGTGTTTACAGAGTAGATTATAACAGAATAGAGTAGAGCAAAGTAGAATGGATCGGAACACTGCCAAGTAGAATTGAGTAGAAAAGAAACAACCGAAATAGGATGGAAGACCCACTTTTTCATTGTCACGTTAATCATCGCCTGCATCATCACCAAAACCTCCTAGCATTTACATTGCAAAGCCTGTGATGATATACCTAACCTGACGCCAAGGTGTACAGTGGCTATCTCCATTTTGCTGACTGGCGCTCTGGCGTTTTCACAGGCCTGTCGACTGTCATTTGTTTCAGTTAGCTGTGAATGTGTGCGGTTTTCAAACCTGATTGGATCTGGCGCCCAGGCCAGCACTGTAGACAGTAAATTGTATTTTGCACGGAGTTATTAGGCCATTATTATGACGGTTGAAGTGAACAATGCCTTCTCCTCTTTAACAGGCAGACAATTAGAATCATCATTAATGGACACACTCAGCACATCAATGGGGCAGAGCCAGAGTAATGGAGATATAGAACACTTATGGGACTATCAATCAATTTGATTCCTAACTAAACTGTCTTTCATTGTGCCGCAACTGAACGATCGAGTATTGATACTACAGTAGAGCCACGATCCTCTCTCTTTCTGGGGCCAGTGTGGGTTCTGCAGTGGTGGTGGTGGGTGGGGGGGGGGGGGGGGGGGGATTTGATCAGTGCTAAAATGCCACACTGGAAGATCTAGCTGGTGCTTTGGCTGTGCAGCAGTTGGCCTTGTGTGTTGGTGTGCTGTCAGCAGACACACGCTCAGACAGGGATGTGCGGCCGAATGGAAAGTCGTTGGATGCCGAACATGAACACGGTGAACCCGGTGTCCACGTGGGCTGTGTTACGCGAGGCGTGCTAACCTGTGACTCTCTCCTCCCCTCCCCCTCTCCTCCTCCCTCCTGTCCTCTCCTCCCCCTCTCCCCTCTTCCCCCCCCCCCTCTTCGCCACCCTTCTCTTCCATCCTTCCTCTCTCCTCTCCGCCTGCAGATGACCCAAGAACAGTGCACACATAGGAACAATGTCCAGAGCTCAGAGAAACCTCACGTGTACAAGGTGGGCATCTACGGCTGGAGGAAGCGTTGCCTCTACTTCTTCGTCCTGCTGTTGATGATCCTCATCCTGGTCAACCTGGCCTTAACCATCTGGATCCTCAAGGTCATGAACTTCACCATAGTAAGTGGGTGTGTCTTCTTGGAGGGGGGGAGGGGAGGGGGAGGGAGGGGAGGGCACAGCTCAGTGGTTGGAGCGCTCCACCGCAGAGGAAAGAGGTTTTACGTTAAGATGCCTTCTTGCACGTCACTAGTTTGATACGGTGTGCGCTGTTGTGTTCTCTATGCGAAAGACGGTGGAGGGGGGGGGGGGGGAGGAGGGGGGGGGGAGGGGGTTAAAGGATGTTCCTGTTTTTTTAAGGAATTCACCACTCCTAGTTTACTGTGAAGTAATGTCGAGGCCTTGTGGAATAACGTTAATCTCTGAGGCAATCTACAGGGTGGGAAGGAATGCAGAGTTACAGACAGCCAAGTAAGCCATTATGTAGTTGGCCAATTTGGGCAAACTGGAGGGTTAGCTAAATTTGTTGATATGTACGGTATGCTAAGTCACAGTAGCTATCGGTACATGAAGTTCATGAACACTCTTGTAAGTCCTGATGAACTCCTGGCACCTTCCTGACTGACTAGTTGTTGTTGTCAAGATCCCTCTATGGCTGCCAGCACTCCGAGAACATTGATTATTCCATTTACCTTAACAGTGTGCACGAATAATAGGGGGTTTTCTCCACAGGGGGCTTGGAATGCAGGGCTGGTAATTGTCAGAAGCAGCATTTGAATTCTACCAGTTCGTTTTCCCTCACAGTGGTCGATCTGCTACAGCGTCGGTCCACTTAGCTAACTCAAGGCAGAGCGGGGTGGAGGAGCAGGGGAGGGGGGTGGAGGAGGAGAGGAGGGGGGTGGAGGAGGAGGGGAGAGGGGGAGGGGGGTGGAGGAGGGGAGGGGAGGGGAGAGGGGAGTCCTCATCACCCCCCGCCCCCCCTCCCTTCCTTCTCTGCGTGGATTTTGTCCCCTCCGACCCCCTGTGGTTCCTGACTTTCACTCTGAGGGTGTGTCGGGTTGTCGTTTATTCAACCTCACAGTTGTCTTGGTAGTCAGCTGCCTCGTACTGCTCTGTCATCAGACGCTTGGAGGAGCTGGCAAAACGTCCCTAGTCTAGATACACACGCACACGCGCGCGCACACACCACCCTCTATCACACCCACGTTGACATTCATTTGCATGGTTTTTTTATTCTTTGAGTTCTGCCTCTCCAGTGTAGACCCCAGTGAGTCACAAAGGAAGAGGAAGAGGCAGACAGAGAGAGGGAGAGGGAGGGAGGGGGGGGGTTCCGGAGGGAGAGAAGGAAAGAAAAGAACAGCGAGTGGTAGAAAGAGGAGAGATTGAGAGAGGGGAGAGGAGAGAGAGGGAGATAAGTAAAGCGATAAAGAGAGCAAGGGAGAGAGAGAGTCAGCCCCCCCACCCCGCCCCCCCACAGTTTTGTTTGTCTGTTCACCGTTCACATGGTGTTGATGAGTCAGTCTGGGGTGACGGAGGAGAGATGCCCGGCCCCTCCACGCCGCTCTGAATAAAACATGAGGGCCGAGGATGACGCTCACACTACATGAGAAATGAACAAATATAAGAGAGGGTCATTCAGGAGCTCCAGGGCTGTCCCAGGTCGGTCAGGTGCTCTGGGGTTTTTGGGATGCAGGCGCTGACTGTCTAGATTATTACTAGATTATTTATATATATATATATATATATATATATATATATATATATATATATATATATATATATATATATATATATATAGAGAGCCCTGTGCCTGTGTAGCCCGCTTGTCTTTTCTCCTTCCCACGTTCCCCGGCCTCTACCTGCCCCAGCCTCTACCTGCCCCAGCCTCTACCTTCCCCAGCCTCTACCTTCCCTAGCCTCTACCTTTCCAGCCTCTACCTTCCCCGGCCTCTACCTGCCATGGCCTCTACTTCCCCGGCCTCTACTTTCCCAGCCTCTACCTTCCCCGGCTTCAACCTGCCATGGCCTCTACCTTTCCCAGCCCCTACCTGCCCCAGCCTCTACCTGCCCCAGCCTCTACCTTCCCAGCCTCTATGTAGGACCCAGAGGTGCTGTGTGCTTTACGGCCCTGCACTTGCAGGTGCACTCAAGGACAAGACGGGCTCTTTGGGTGTTAAGAGTCTTCTGGAGACACACACACACACACACACACATATATACACACACACACACACACATACAGCAGATGGCTGCTTGTAGATTTATGTCTGTTTTAATCGCCAAGCAGCTCCTGAGCAGTGTGTGACATATCAAGGAAAGATCCGGATGAAATATTCACGCCAACTTCTCTTGGAGTCGGAACGCCATGAATATGAATAAGGAGCTGAAGTGGACATTTTTGTGTGTGTGTATGTGTGTGTGTGTGTGTCTGGGCACCATGCATTTTGCATTTTTAGATGCTCATTATGACGAGCAGTCACATCACACTCTGTCCCTCAGAATGCCGCTCAACCTGGGTGATGATGAAATATTCACCCACTCAGACCCATTCAAGAACAAACTTGTGACTTTAAAGCTTTTAGCGATGAAATATATATACGCCTGACCGGTCCTGAGACACACATCGCCACGACGGTCAAGACGAGAAGCTCACACGGAGTACAGGTACAGGAACGAGGGAGTCAGGTGGCTGAGCGGTTAGGGAATCGGGTTAGAAATCCGAAGGTTGCCAGTTTGATTCCCGGTCATGCCAACTGACGTTGTGTCCTTGGGCAAGACACTTCACCCTACTTGCCTCGGGGGAATGTCCCTGTACTTACTGTAAGTCGCTCTGGATAAGAGCGTCTGCTAAATGACTAAATGTAAATGTAAATGGAACACTTCAGCTGGGGGACGTTGTGGAGGAGGCTGGGTGTCGACCAGGCTGTGGAAGCACACCAGGCCGCTCCTCCTGTTTGGTTAATTGGAACCTCTTTTTGACCCTCGTTCTTGACCTGCTGCTCTGGTGCTGTGGCGGGGGCCAGGTGGTGAGCCGCACACACACTCACACACACACATACATACACACACACACACATCGAGAGGGAGAGGAGGCGAAGGGGAAGGATGAAAAAGGAGAGGCGGGAGGAGGGATGGTGATCTGGAGGGAGAGAGAGGGAGAGAGGGGGGAGAGAGGAAGGGATGGTGATCTGGAGGGAGGGGGAGAGAGAGAGAGGGAGAGAGGAAGGGATGGTGATCTGGAGGGAGGGAGAGAGAGAAAGAGAGGGAGAGAGGAAGGGATGGTGATCTGAAGGGAGGGAGAGAGAGAGAGAGAGAGGTAGAGAGGAAGGGATGGTGATCTGGAGGGAGGGAGGGAGGTACCAAAATGGACAGGAGGAATAGAGATCATGAGAGGAGGACGAGAGGAAGGGATGGATGGAAGGACGAGAGGAAGGGATGGATGGAAGGATGAAAAGACGGAGAGCTTTGCCGCCGCCAGCAGTTTGCACGAGCACCAGCCGGCCTCGCATCCACAACCAGTCAGGTCAACACACACATTCATATCACGTCCTTCTATTTCTTTAGCAGATGAAGTGTATACCAAAAAACGCTCAAGAGCTCGTGAGAGAGGAGGAGGAGGAGAAGGAGTCAAACTTAAAAGCCTTGTGGGTAGATTCTCACCAGATTTAATTGAACACTTGGGGGAGGCCCCAGTCAGAGATGGTTGAGTGACTCTAACTGCTAGTGTGTGAGATGACCGCGGCTTTCTGAGGCTCCCCCCCCCCCCCCCCCTTCCGGTTCTCTCTGTGCTAACGGCGTTCAGTAAACACCGCACCGTGTTAGTTTAAGGACTCGGAGGAGAGGCTGGAAGAAGGGTGAGACCAGCAGTCAGGTCTGAGCCAGACTCTCTCTCTCTCTCTCGCCCTCTTCAAATCTCTCCCTCGCTTTCCTACTCATTCTCTACATTACATGGATATTTTATTAATTTAGCAGACGCTTTCACCCTATGCGATTGTATAAATGGAGCACGTAGAGAGTATTGCAGAAATGCAGGCATCACAAGGGAATAGTTTGCGATGGTATTTCTGTGGTTCGAGTCAAGGAATGGTCTGTATTACCCAGACATGGTACAAGCAAACTGCTTCTAAGCTGTGGCGTACAATAAGAATAGCCATACTGAAACAATATTAACCACAACATAACATGGTCCGACGCAGCAGAAACAACATCATATCTTCCTCCTCTCCCTCTCCGTTTCTGCCTTGTACTCTCCCTCTTCTCCTTCTTTCTCTACCCCTCCATCTCTCTCTACCTCTTCATCTCCCTCTCTCTGTACCTCTCCATCTCCCTCTCTCTCTCCATCCCCCTTATCCCTCTCTTTAGCTCTCCATCTCCCTCTCTCTCTACCTTTCCATCTCCCTCTCTCTTCCTCTCCATCTCCCGCTCTCTCTACCTCTCCATCCCCCATCCACCTCTCTCTCTTCCTCTCCATGTCTGTCCACCTCTCCCTCCTTCGCTCTCTTCATCCCTCCTCCTCTTCGTCCCCCTCTCTCGGAGACCCGAGGACTTGTCCCGCTGCAGGAAGCCCCGCCCCTTCCTGCTAACCGGGGGCGTTGCCGTGCAACAGAGAACTCCTGGCCCGTGGTGATGACGGATCGCTGTACTTGTGCTCCGCCTTCATCCCCAGTCCCCCACAGGGGAGGGGGGAGACACAGGGGGAGACACAGGGGGAGACACAGGGGGAGACACAGGGGGAGACACAGAGGCCCGATTCATTATTCTACCGTAAAGAGAGAGAGAGAGAGAGAGAGGGTGGGGGGGATGGAGGGAGTAAGAGATAGAGGTAAAGGGGGTAGAGGGAGAGGGTGATTCATTAGTCTACCGTGAGAAAGGGAAAGAGGGAGAGAGAGGGAGGGAGGGTGGGGGGGATGGGGGGGAGTAAGAGATAGTTAAAGGGGGGAGAGAGGGAGGGTGATCCATTAGTCTACCGTCCTCGATGTGTTCCCCACTTGCATGAACTCAGCCAACCACCACCCACACCCCTCCCCCCTGACCCCACCCCCCACACACACACCCCCCTCCCCAACCTGACCCCTCCACCCCCACCCTCCTCCACGTGGAGACGGCTAATAGCCAAGCTCCAACTGCATCATGTGTCAGCCAGCACGCTAATTAGCGCTCCGTCCCCCAGCACTCCCGGACTCTGCTCCCACCTTCGAGAGCAAAACCGCCCTCATTAGCGCAAACGCACTCAGCGAAGCGCCCGCAATTTTCCATCTGTGTCTGGGTGAGAGGGGGGGGGGGGGAAGACGATGTTTTTTTATTAAATAAAAATGAAGAAATTGCCCCCGACTTGAGAGAGCGAAAGGAGGGGGGAGGAGAAGGAAGGGGGAGGAGGAGGGGGAGGAGGAATCGCACTGGGTCACGGAATCCGTCTTATTCCTTCCTACGCTAGCCGCGGCGGTTTTCATAACGGACCTGAAAGGTCGCACGACGCTTGACCCCCAGCGTCGGAAAAGTGCTCATTCTCAAACAGAAGAGCTCTCCCTGTCTGGGCTCCACGCCAGCCCCACTGCTCCCCGCTTCTCTGCCCAGGAGAGGCAGCTCAGGGTGAGAGGGGAGCGAGGAGGGTCTCTCTGGATGGGGGGGGGGGGGGAGTCCTCCGGGCATCGCTGCTCCTGGGGGGTTGACTCGAGGCGCCCCAGACGGGGGTGTGGACCTGAATCGGCTCCCTCCTCCTGGTCTGGATCTCTGGTTCTCTCTTCCAGCCAGGTAGGGACAGATGACGCCCTGACCCGAATCCAAGCATCGACCCTGGGACTCGGAGAGCTTCCGGTGTGGTGGTGTCCTGTGAGGAAGGTCGATTGGAAGCCACCCCCGCCCCCTTTTCCTTCCTCAGTTAGTTGAACGAAGCCTGCCGTTTTGGTGGCTCTGCTTTGGCGTCGCGCCTATACCAGTTAAGTGAGCATTCGCTTCCAGGGATCAAGGGCGAAACACGTGTGCACACACAAGAAGTGTCTGATCTCGATGAGAACCTCACCTTTCAGAGGTCGTCTGGCCTGGTTTGTCGTCGCTGCGAGAATGCCTGCAGTCCTGACCTGCTCACAGTGTCCACGCCCTCCGGTATATACAAGCCATATACTGTAGACCTAGAGCTGTGTGTGCGTGTGTGTAGTCAGATGGCTGAGCGGTGAGGGAGTCTGACTAGTAATCCGAAGGTTGCCAGTTCGATTCCCGGTCATGCCAACTGACGTTGTGTCCTTGGGCAAGGTACTTCACCCTACTTGCCTCGGGGGAATGTCCCTGTACTTACTGTAAGTTTCTCTGGATAAGAGCATCTGCTAAATGACTAAACGTAAATGTTATGTGTGTCTTTGTTCGTGTGTGTGGGTCTGCGCGTGTGTGTGTGTTGTTGGCGGGCGAACGTGAGCTAAGCGAGGCCTGTCATATAAAGGGCAGTGGGCCTCCTTGTTGTGTTTGTTTATGGCAGGTGGGTCGAAGCTCGACTTCCTGGCCAGAACCAAAATGGTGTCATTGTCTATTAACCTCCGAGTGAGGCTGTTTAATGTGTTAGGGTGGCACTTTTTTTTTTATCCTCTGCCTCTCTACCGCCTTTCTCTCTCCCCATCTCTGTGTGTGTCTCTCTCTCTGTGTCTCTCTCTCTGTGTCTCTATCGCTGTCTCTCTCCCTACCTCTCTCTCTCTCTTTCCCCCTACCTCTGTGTCTCTATCTCTCTCTCTCTCTCTCTCTCTGTGTCTCTCTCTCTCTGTGTCTGTATCTCTGAGCTGCAGCGTGGAGTCTCACAGCTCACTCCTGTGTTTTTCCCTCAGTCAGCAGAAACGTCCACAGGGAGAGGAGAGACAGAGAGTTAGACAGAGAGTTAGAGAGAGAGAGAGAGAGAGAGAGACACAGGGAGAGGAGAGAGAGACAGTTAGATTTGCGACTTTGTACATAACACACGTGGAACGGCATGGATAGAGGGGGGGGGGGGGGGGGGGGAGAAAAAAACAACCTTTCCCATTTTGTTGATTTACCTGACAAACGGTACAGAGAGATAGCGTTCGCTAGCCCCGAGTCGCCAGACCCGTTCGTAAATTAGTGTTAGTCTGGAACCTCTCGGTTCTTCTTAGTGTTGCACCTCTCAGTAATTTTCGTTTTCCACGAGGTGTTATCAACCGGCGCAGACAAAATGCCTCAGGACGTAATTGGATAGAATTGGACAGATTCAACCAATCAGATCAACGGAACGTCATCCCGTTCATGAAAATGCCTCGACTGCGTTTTATCAAAAAATGTTTCACAGTGCACAATAACAACGTCAGTTATCAGGCAATACGTGGGTCGGATGTATAACTGTTAGATGTTTGATTCATTAACCTCGGCTGTCCTCATTAGCCCCATCAGCGGGTCGCCGTGACGAATTGCGAGAGGCCCATTTCGTTGGCGTTTTCGCCTCCGTCACTGCTACTTAGGGAGACGCATGGCTGTGCTCTGCTGAGAGAAGGACCCTGGGCGCAGGTGAGGAACCGTCCGGTGAGAGGCAGGATGGATGCTCATGGAGGGTTATCTGTTTACATTAGCCTGGGAAGGTGTATCATTTCATCACCGCCAGGAGGAAGATGCTCTTGTACCAAGTGAATGGAGAGAGAGGTGGGGGGGGGGGGGAGAGAGAGAGTGAGAGTGAGAGGGGAGAGAGAAAATAATATAGATAGGGGAGGAAGAGAAAGATAGGGGAGGGAGAGAGAGAGAGAGATGGAGAGAAACGGAGATACAGAAACAGAGAGAGAGGGAGAGAGAGAGAGAGACATTCAGCCAGTGTTGGGAGCCGCTCTCCCAATCAGGAGGGGGGAGTGATGAGCTGCTTGTGTCCGTTCATCTTCTCTGGGTTTTCACTGAGCTAAGCAACAAAAACACACGGGAGGAGAGAGGGCGAAACGGCCACCGAGGCTGAATGAATCTCGGTCCTCAGCCAGCATCTGCATGGCTGTTTACTGATGCAGGCAGGCTGCAGTGTTTAACAGACCATTCTTTCCCCACAAGAGACAGTAGATTGGAGGCATGTTTAGTTCACAGGCTGTTGATGATGATTAAGGAGCAGCTGGCTGGCTGGTTGGTTAGTTGCCTGGCTGGCTGGATCTATAATAGGACTTTGTGGTCCATGTGAGAGGAAACAGAAAGAAAAAAAAACATTGCATAGATTCACTCCTACATAGATTTTATTCAGTCATTCATTCATCCATCCATCCATACATGTATACACATATACATACATACATCTGGTCATTCATCCTTGTGTCCCTTCATCCATATTTACATATGTAGGTGTATATAGTTGCCCAGTATAGTGCTGGGAGTGAACTGCCATCACCAAATCCCAAGCCAGCTAGCTACATAGCTAGTTGGCTACCAGCTAACTTCTCTACCAGCTACCAACTAGCTACATAGCTAGCAGCTAACTACATAGCTACCAGCTAACTTCTCTACCAGCTACCAACTAGGTACATAGCTAGCAGCTAACTACATAGCCACCAGCTAACTTCTCTACCAGCTACCAACTAGGTACATAGCTAGCAGCTAACTTCTCTCCCTCCTGATTCTGAAATCTGCGCTTCACTCAGGAAGTCTGGGTGGTTTCCATCCCCTTAGCCCCACCACGGCTCCCCAATTACAGCTGTTGGCGTTGCATCATCCTGCGTTGGTCGGTCTTTGTAGAGTATGTGCAAGGCTCGTCCGAGCGATCCCCGGAGAGTCCTTTGTCCGGAGCTGGGCCCTGTCTGATTGATCAAGCCTCTGTTTGTTCCTCCTGTGAGACCCTGGAATCGGAGGAGACAGGGGGGGGGGGGGGGGAGGAAGGAGGGAGGGAGGCAGAGAGGGAGGCAGAGAGGGAGGTCAGTGTCTCTTTGAAACTCAGATCAAAGCCATGAAGGTTCCCTAGAGGCAGAGACTGAGCCCGCTGCTTTAACCTGTCTGTGCTGTGGATGGAGGGAGGGAGAGAGAGTGCAAGGGACAGAGAGGGAGAGAGAGAGAGGGTGAGTGAGTGCAAGGGACAGAGAGGGAGAGAGAGAGAAGGAGAGAGAGTGCAAGGGACAGATAGAGAGAGTGCAAGGGACAGAGAGAGAGAGGAAGAGAGTGCAAGGGACAGAGAGGGAGAGAAAGACAGAGAGATAGAGACAAAAAGAGAGAGTGAAAGACAAAAGGGGGAGAGAGAGCGGGAAAGAGACGGTGTGAGAGACCGAGATTGAGAAAGACATAAAGAGAGGAGAGAGAGGGGGGAGAGCGAGATGGCCCGCAGGCCAGACTATAGGGTTGACTGCTCGCTCTCTCTGGTCTCCCTGTGGACATTCTCCGTCCAAGCATTCAGTCCTGCCTTCAGTATCCTGACAGGGAAGAAATAATATAATCAATCAAGATCGGCCAATCAGAACGGAATTAGGTCACACACGTACAGAAAGAGACACACGTACGCACACTACATACACACACACAAAACACACACAGACACAGCTAGGAGTACAGTGTGTCTACGCAGGGAAACAGACACAAGAAGACAATCGCAGTGTGACTCGGGGTGGGGGGGGGGACGTCAAATTCAAAAATGCATGGCCAGATGTAGTACAGTGAACAGGGTACGAAAAGTGCAAATACGTTTTGATAGTTCTTTTTATGAAGAGCCAAGTGGTTTCCTTAAGTGTAAAACACTTCATTTAAATGCTGATTTATTGAAAGGGAATTGACAGCCCTGAGGAAACCCTCACTCAAACCTATTTCAACAGCCATTTGCTCTCTCGTTTAGAGGGACTGGTTCTCAGTGTCATTAATTAGCCAGCATACAATGCCCCCGGTGGCAGGTACAGGAATTGTTGTGGCTGTTTGATGTATAACTCAGATCTTTTTTTTGCAATGCCAAGAGTGCTGTGCCCTGTGGAATATTAAACAAAAAGAAGTACCCTGGGGCTATGTCGTGGTGGCTAGCTACTGTAGCTAGCTAGCTAGCTGCGCTTGACTCTGTGATGTAGAATTACACGTGTCATCGACCTTTCCCTCAGGCTAATTTGTGCTATAGCCAGCTAGCGTTAGCCTATGCACACAAAATGAGTTTGGATGTGTTTTCAGGTGATAAAAAAGGTTGAATGAGTCTACCATACTTGCCGTTTTTAAAAGAGCAAAAGATAACGGTATCTACAGTAGTTTGTTAACTTTAGGAACTTTAGGAGAAGGAATCCCCTTTGAAATACAGTTCAGTGTAAAAGCTTGCTTATAGCTTGTCCTTGCAAGACTTTTTCCAATAGGCACCCTTTGTGGATGTGGTTGAATCCACATTTCTGATATTTCTACCTTGTCATTTTCTTGCTTCTCTGTACTGAGGTGCCAATGAAGACTTGCGTGTGAAAGAACAGGATGGTAGAATCCAATAGAGGCTGGGAAATTATAGATTTCTGTCTCAATGTCTTCTTCTCTCTTCTTTCTCTCTCCTCTCTCTCTCTCTCTCTTTCCCTCTTTCCCTCCATCCCTCTCTCTCTCTCTCTCTCTCTCTCTCTCTCTCTCTCTCTCTCTCCTCACTCACTCACTCACTTCCTTTCCTTTCTCACCCTCCCTTCCCTTCGTTTTTCTGATTTGTAACAGATCCTTTACTGAATAAGACTCAGCCCTGTGTCTCATTTTTTGCATTATAGCATCACTTTAAAGCCCAACGGTAAATACATTTCCCGTTCTATTTTAGTCTCAAAATCCTATTTACATGAAACACCCTTGAAGACATATTCTACTGCTTGGCTTAGAGGACACAGTAGTGCCATGAAGGAGAGCGAGGGGATGAAAGAAGCGAGGGGGGGGGGAAGAACGAGAGAAAGGAGGAGAAGAGGACCAGAAGGGCCGAGGTTCGGCAGAGTACGGAGATAAAAGCTGACATCTTCCTGCGGTGTAGGCCTGGTGTTTTTTATCTGTGGGTTAGGGATGCGAGAGATAAGGTGTGTGGGGGGAGGAGGGGGCACAGAACAATTTACCCTCCGTTATCCTGCTACCCTCCAATAACACAGGGAAGCAGGAGACCTTTTCTCATGCATGGGATTCGCATTATCCCGATAAAGCCTCAGCCTGGTACAGGACTGTGTAAAATGCCATCACAACATGGTGAAGTGCATCATGTCGGAGAGAGAGGATTAGACTGGAGGTGCACCATATGCCCGGGAACAGCCACCCAAACGATGTGAAACGTTCGGAGACCGAGATGAATACCTTTGCCAGACACACAGGATTGAACCCCCCAGAGAGAGGGAGAGAAAGAGAATAAGAGGGGAAGGGAAAGAGAGAGTGAGGGAAGGAAGAAAAGATATAAAGAGAAAGCGATAAACGGAGACAGGAAAAAAGGAGAGCGAGAGAAAAAGAATAAGAGTAAGAAAGACGAGGATGAAAATGAAAAGGGAGAGCGGGTCTCCGGTTGTGACTGAGTGCAACAGCCCCATGGCAGCCCACCCTCACCCCCCACCCCCACCAAGCTGGCATCTGGGACACAATAAGGCAGTGCGACAAGCCTGACTGAAGAGATGCAAAGCCAGTAAGAGTCTCATTCCACTTGATCTAAGGCAGAAAAAGAGGAAGATTGCAATTGCTTTTTCAAATCCCTCCCTGAGGAAACCCACCATCCCTCCCTGAAGTAGCCTGCAACCCCCCCCCCCCCTCCACCCCCCCCCACCCCCCCCTCCACCCCACCCCACCCCCCCCTCCACCCCACCCAAATCCCCCCCTCCACCCTTCCTGCTGGCACCGAAGCAGGGGCGGGAGATGTCGTTTACAGTAAGAGACCCCCCTCACCCCCCCCTGCTCCCCTCCTCCCACCTCTGCTCCTCTCGCTCTGTGACTGTCTTCTGTCTATATCCCTCCCGCTCTCCTTTCCTCTCTTTACCTCTCCTCTACCTCTCTCTCTTTCCACCTCTACCTCCCTCACTCACTCTCTCTCGCTCTCTCTCTCTCTACCTTTGCCTGTAGCTATTGCTGGTGCGACGTGCGGCACCAATCAATTAAGAGGTTATCACGGTGGCAGCAGTAGCATGGTGACCACAGGGAGCACATGCTGTCATTGACACGCGGCAGATAAAACGGTTGTAGAGATGAGAGCTGTTACACGACGCTGGCTGAGGACAAGACCTGTCGAGGCCACGCTGGTGGAGCCACGTTGGTCGTTCTACAAACAGCAATGTCAAATGACCAATGCATATAAACACTTTGTGTACTCATGTGAAGTTAGTAATGGTGCGAGTCTCTTAAGTACTGACTTTGCGGTGTTTTTGAATGCAGTTTAACTAGTTTTAACTTAGTTTAACTAGGTATATTTTTCGAAATGGCCACAGGATTATTTTTGTGCATACATACTGTATGACCAATCAGAGCACAGATGTTTCAAAACTCCTGTACTGTAGACTCTTGACACTTGGCACAAAGCTTTGGATTGCTACCACCCTGTGCAGACAGGTCCGTAAAAACACGCTGCAGCTAGGACATTTCGTCGACACTGAAGCCGGGGAAACATTCCGGAATGTTCTATGTTCTATATTATATAATTCTTTTCCTGAGACATACTGCACTGATTCAAGCCTCGGGATGTTTTGGAATTGTATTCTATGTTTATTCCATGTACTGCCAACTGTACACCACAAACGGTAGCAATTAACAAGACAGTGAGTCTTTTCAACCATTTCCACAAGCTGTTCTGGACCATCAAACACAGGCAGATCCACAACCGGACAGATCTTTCATACTCCGTGTCCGTCCTGAAGTCTACGGAGGCCTTGAAAGCCTGTTTTAGTCTTTTGATGTCCTGCCTTGAAAACCAAAACCTATTCAATCTCGGGGCCGCCGGTTCAATAAAAACGACGTGTCGTAAATTCCTGCGTGCAGGGTTTTATACGGTCCGTAGCCGGGAGGTTCTGAATCTGCAGGCTGGAGGACAAAGACCTAATTTTAACAGTCTGTGGCGGTGGGAAACAAGAAAATAGAAAAGCAGAGAGTACAGAGAGAGGGAGTACAGAGAGAGGGAGTACAGAGAGAGACAGAGAGAGACAGAGAGAGACAGAGAGAGACAGAGAGAGACAGAGAGAGACAGAGAGAGACAGAGAGAGACTGAGAGACGGAGGGGGAGGGGGAGGGGGAGGGGGAGAAAGATAGAAGTAGACAGAGATGGAGAGAGACAGAGAGAAAGAGAGGTCAGAACACGGATAGAGAATGGAGCGTGAGAGAGATGGAGACGCTGATTGTCTGTGTGTCTGTGTTGTTCGTATGCCTAGCAGATCAAACCGTGGTTTACAGATGATGTGGGCAGTCTACCCCCACGCATCAGAGGTTGAGTGCGGTCTATTCTAAAACATTGGATCTCATCAACAATCCACTCAATCAAACACACAGATAAGTCATCGCCTTCACCTATCCACTAAAGTCTTGCTCCCAGATGCACTCTAATACACCCCCCAGCCCCCCTCCCCCAAGAAAAAGAAAAAAACATCTCAAGAAATTAAACGAGTGCTGCTAATTAGAGGGTAATAATATGTAATAAAGGAGAAGCAATTGCTCGTCTATCACAGCCCATCCATTACCTGTCTGGGGGGTGTAAGGGAGGTGGGGGTGGGGTGGGCTCCGGGGTACGAGACACAGAAGGTCCTTCACTCACACATCCATCACTGTCGCGGGGCGCCTTGATTCAGCACTCCTATAGGCGTCTCAGGGCTGCGCTGGGTGGGGCCCTCTCAGATGAATATGAAGTTAATAGGAAATCCATAGCGGCTGACAGTGACAGGTGGCAGTGGGGGCGACCAGGGAGAAGTAATGAAGCGCCCCCTTCTTATATCAGGGTCACCTCAGACGGAGTGGGGAGCTTGTTTATTCTCCCAGGTTAATTAAACTGGACAGATATCTCTCTCTTTCTTCCTCTCTCTATTTGCTTGTTTTCTCCCCCTTTCCTTCTCCTGCACTCTCTCTCCACCTCTGTATGTCTCTCTCTCTCCCCCTTCTCCCTTCCTCCCTCTCTCAATTTCTGCCGTTTTCATCTCAGGATCAGAGAGGCAGGAAGCCTGGTGCGCAGCTATCCCAGAGCTAATTCCACAGATAGGTATCAGAGAGTGCGGCTACACGCCCACAGCACAGCAGTCTGCTAGCCAGCGATCACCTGTAGTGTGTGTGTGTGTTTTTGGAAACCAGAGATTGAAACTTTTTATAAGCGCCCAAGTGTGAACTCCTTGCTATTGCGTGGAGTACAGAGAGCAGGATGACTGAGCAAGACTCAAGTATTCTGTTGCTACAACTCTCTATCTCTCCACATATCTTGTTACAGTCTCTCCGCGTAGCTTGTTACAGTCTCTCCACATATCTTGTTAGTCTCTCCACATATCTTGTTACAGTCTCTCCACATATCTTGTTACAGTCTCTCCACATATCTTGTTAGTCTCTACACATATCTCGTTAGTCTCTCCACATAACTTGTTAGTCTCTCCATGTAGCTTGTTACAATTCAGCAGAAACTTGATGAGATTCCAGATGACTACCCGTGCACCTGTGGCGTCGAGCCATGCTCCTAGTTAGTGGCGTCGAGCCGCTATCCCAAAGTGATAATCGTTCCCCCCGTTCGACAGGGGAACACACCTAATCTTCCTATGGGGGAGAGGTTTACATGGCCTAGCGTAATTTAATCCCTGGTAATCCCCTCTTCTGCATCGCTTACATCCAACCCCGTCCCTCATTATTGTTTAGGCTAGCTGAGAAGATGATTGGCTTGTTTTCTAGCTATTCTGCCTGGCAACAGCCGTGATTGTATAGCATATTGCTTTATATGACCAGGCCTGAATCTAAATCTACATTCTGAGTGGTTAGCTGGTGAAAGACCTGAAATATCTTAATGACATCATACTGTACTCTGTCAATACCCTAACCACCACACAAACCCAGATACGGCATGTACGACGTATTAGAATGTTCAAGAACATCACGTTGGAAGTTTCAACTTGCCTTCAGAGCTCTTGACTGGGAACAAGCACCAACTGTTTATATGTCTGTGTGTGCTTCTCTCCTGTACTGAACACACACACACACACCCCGCTCCGCCCCAACCATTCCCAGAACCCCCTGGGCCTTCCTCACAGTCACATCAACAAAGTGTGAGGCTTATATATTGGTGTCTTGCTGCCACACACACACACACACACACAGGTCCACAATAAATATGAAACTCCAGGAGGAAAGGCTGCAGTGCCACGGATGTGTTGAGTGGAAATCAATTTACTCCTTGATGCTGCATAAACTATGGCATGCTGGATGGTACCTGACTCCCTGGGGTGGTGGAGGAAAATGAGAGGGGAGAAGGAAAGAGCGAAGGCGGGAAGACAGGCGGTGCCTGAGAAAGAGATGGAAGGGGCGGGGAGGGAGGATATATGAAGGGAGGAGAGTGGAGGAGAGGTGGCGCACCTGAGTGTTCAAGGGGTGTTCCACTGTCAGCAAATGGCTGAATTATTCATGGCTGCTCTCCTCTATGACTGCACCACACCAGGCCCACTGCAGAGAGAGGGTGGGGAGGGAGGGAAGCAGGGAGGGAGGGGGGGGGAGGGAGGGAGGGGAGCGGGGGAGGGAAGGAGGGGGCGAGGGAGGGAGGGAGGGAGAGGGGGAGGCAGGGAAGAGAGGGAGGGAGGGAGGGGGAGAGGGAGGGTGAGAGAGGGATGGAGGGGGAGGGAGGAAGGGACGGAGAAGGAGAGGGTGAGAGAGGGAGAGATGAAGTGAGAGGGAGAGCGAAGAGATAAAAACATGCGCACACACACACACATACACACATACAGGAGACACAGGGAAAAAGAGGATACTTGACGGTGACAAGCCGGTCCCCAAATGTTCATTTTCTCCTGTGACAGCTTAGTGTCTCCTCTTCTCAAGGGGGGGGGAGGGGGGGTACTCTGGATCTCCCTTAGTGTGGGATTCCGGGAACTCATGTTCCCAGGGTGCAGTGCGTGACGGTTCCAACTCCAATAGGAAACAAGACTTTGAGCGTTGAGCGGGGTTCTTCCACCTGCTGCGTACGACACACAAGAAACCCCAAACACACCTGAACACACCTGAACACACCTGAACACACCTGAACACACCTGAACACACGTAGACTTCAGTGTTGGTGTGAGGTTGAAGCTCTGTGTGACGTGTGTGTGTGTGTGGAAGTCTTGTTGAGATTGTGAGGAGGATTTTCGAGGTCTTGATCTCCCTCTGGTAGCCCTCCTTGTGGGGATCTGAAACCGTTTGGAGACTAAAGGACTCATTTGAAGAGTTGAAGCCTATTTTTTCATATTCTCTTTTATTCTTTTTTCTCGCTTTCTCGTCCTGTCTCTCCATCTAGTTATCTCCTTGTCTTTCCTCACCATCCCTCTCGTCTTCCATCTCTCTCTCCCCCCTATCTCTACCCATGTCTTGCATCCTCTCTCTCTCTCTCTCTCTCCTCTCTCTCTCTCTCTCTCTCTCTCCTCTCTCCTCTCTCTCTCTCTCTCTGTCTCTATCTCCCTCTCTATCTCTGTCTCAATTCAATGGGCTTTCCTGGCATGACAGAACACATGTTCATATTGCCAAAGCAACGGTGGAATTCAAGAAATTCTCTCTCTCTCTCAAGGCATGTTGTTAGTTTTTGTCTCCGTTTAGCTTGCTCTCCATCCCTCTCTCCCCCTTGTCCAGACCCAATCATGCTCTCTGTCCTCCAGAGCACCCTCTGGGTCCCTCTGTCCTCATCGCTGACCAGAGAGGCGCTGCAGGGACACATGTTGGAACCAGCGCCTTCCGTGTGCTCCGTGTTCCGTGTGCTCCGTGTTCCATCCTCTCAATCTCCTCTAATCATCGGGTTCCGTGTCTCTGGCACGCACAAAGGGGACTGGGGGGGGGGCGTGCTCTGACGTGCTCGTGCAAAGGTCGTGGTTCGTAGGTCAGGGGTCGCCGGGAGCCTGAGATGAACCGCTGAGCTTGGATGCGAGTGTCTGTGTCCAGTTAGGGGGATGGGTATGGTGAAAGGGATTGTGATGACAATCCCTTTCAGGTGGCTGAGCGGTGAGGGAGTCGGACTAGTAATCCGAAGGTTGCCAGTTCGATTCCCGGTCATGCCAACTGACGTTGTGTCCTTGGGCAAGGCACTTCACCCTACTTGCCTCGGGGGAATGTCCCTGTACTTACTGTAAGTCGCTCTGGATAAGAGCGTCTGCTAAATGACTAAATGTAAATGTAATATTGATTCATCTTCATTATTTCCTCTCTTCTTCTCCTCCCTCCCTCCCCTCCTCCCCCCTCCAGGATGGGATGGGGAGTCTGAGGATAACAGAGAAGGGTGTGAAGCTGGAGGGAGACTCTGAGTTCCTGCAGCCCTGTATGCCAAAGAAATCCAGTCCAGACCAGTAAGCCCCACCGTCCCTCTCCCACAGCCTGTGGGTCTGTCTGTCTTTATGTCTTTCCTTTTTTTCTCCCTTTCGTTTCTTGCTTTCCTGGTGCCGTGCCTTTTGGCGTTGAAGGCGTTTATATTTACTTGTCTTGAGATCCATGGCTTCATCGCTTAGTGCAGCAAAAAAAAAAAAAAATGGCGACAGAAGCAGAGGGAGGGAGGCGGGTGGGGGGGAGAGAGAGAGGGTGGGGGGGAGAGAGATGGAGAGAGGCGGGTGTGGGGGAGAGAGAGAGGGAGAGAGGCGGGTGGGGGGGAGAGAGAGAGAGGGAGGGAGGCGGGTGGGGGGGGAGAGAGAGAGGGAGAGAGGCGGGTGGGGGGGAGAGAGAGAGGGAGAGAGGCGGGTGGGGGGGAGAGAGAGAGGGAGAGAGGCGGGTGGGGGGGGAGAGAGAGAGGGAGAGAGGCGGGTGGGGGGGAGAGGAATTGTAATTGTCGATAGGAAAGAAGAATGGAGGCAGACATGTGGCCAGTCCTGGGGGATTCAGAGGAACAGATTATAACCCTGCTGTTTCTTCTGCACATGTTATACTCTCTCTCTCTCTGTCTCTCTGTCTCTCTATCAGTCTCTCTCTCTCTCTCTCTCAGTCTCTCTCTCAGTCTCTCTCTCTGTCTCTCTCTCTCTGTCTCTCTCTCTGTCTCTGTCTCTCTCTGTCTCTCTCTCTCTCTCCCTCTACATTTATTTATTTCCTTCTACCACCCCTCTCTCTCTTTGTTTTTCTCTCTATATTATTTCTCTCTCTCTTATCCCTTCTCTCTCTATGGAACCTCCTTACCCCCCTCTCTCAGAGAAAGGAAGAAAGGTTCATTTTGATCAATAAGTTAACCATTCGTTGCACTACCTGCTTCAGAACGTAGACACCCTCATATCAGAATCAGAATACGGTTTATTCGCCATGTATGTTATACAAACACGGAATTTACTGTGGCAGGGAGGTGCAAAACACTAAACATATACGAATCTTAAATTAAGTAAAAGTACAAAAGTTTAACTATTCTAAGAACTAAACAATCTAAGAATACAACAATTTAAATCTAAAATAAAATATATCTAAAAATAAGAATAAGACTGAGCAGCGTGATTGGTCAACACTATGAGTAGACGACTGATTGACACCCCCCCCCCCCCCCCAGTCAAACCTCAAATCTTCACCAGGAACAAAACACATTTGCTACCGTTCACCTCTCAGCGTCAAAGCACAACTCATTGTCCCGATAATTATGTAAACATTAGAAGAGGGCTCTCGGAGAGGAACTTGGATCAGTTTCGGAGACACACAATGCGATCTGAGCAGCTCACTTCTGGCACCTTGTCTTGGTCTGCGAGCGACGCACAATAGCGAGCTGCTATCACTAATTATGAAGTTGATTGGAGCATGAACGATTACTGAGGGGGCAGGAGCCCTCGCTGCTGGCTTTACCTGTGATCTGCATTTCTGATTCGCGCTCGCTCCTTTGGGGAAATGGAAAGTATCTAATAAAAATGCTCTCTCATCCTTTTCTCTCTCTCTCTCTCTTCCCCCCCTCTCTTTCTCTCCTTTCTCTTTCTCTCTCTCTATCTTTGTCGCTCTACTCCGGGGTTCTCTCTCACTGATGCGATGCTATGGGTGCAAGATTATACTGGATGTTATGTGATCATCTCTGTGTGTGTGTGTTTGTTTGTGTGCGATAAAGATCATTTGAGTGTGTGTGTGTTTGAGGTGGTGTGTGTGTGTTTGACTTGGTGTGTGTGTGGCTTGAGGTGGTATGTGTGTGTGTGTTTGAGGTGGTGTGTGTGTGTGTTTGAGGTGGTGTGTGTGTGTTTGAGGTGGTGTGTGTGTGTTTGAGGTGGTGTGTGTGTGTTTGAGGTGGTGTGTGTGTGTGGCTTGAGGTGTGTGTGTGGCTTGAGGTGGTGTGTGTGTGTGGCTTGAGGTGGTGTGTGTGTGTGGCTTGAGGTGGTGTGTGTGTGGCTTGAGGTGGTGTGTGTGTGTGTGCGCATGCTCTCTCTCTCTCCGTCTTCATCCATGTGTCTCCTTCGCCCCAACAGGGCAGCCCGCTGCTCCTGCAGTCCTCCCGAAACGTGTCCATCAACATCCTGAACCAGAAGAACCAGCCCGTCACCCAGCTAGTGGCAGGTCAGTCTCCAGACACCACAGAAGAAGACGAGGAGGCTGAACGTGCGAGGGAAGGGGCTCCCCCGCTGCTGTTCAGGGAGGAGATGTGTCCTTGTTTGGGGCGCTTCTTTTTACTGAGACGGTGCGCTCGTTTGAGAAGCTGCTGGGGAGTCAGATGGCTGAGCGGTTAAGGAATCGGGCTATTAATCAGAAGGTTGCCGGTTCGATTCCAGGCTGGCCGTGCAAAAAATATAAGAGGCGGGGGCATAAGAGCGTCTGCTAAATGACGAAATGTAAATGTAAATGCTATAGTTGGTTTTATGGCGTTAAATGCAGCCTTAATGTATAGTGTTGACAAGCAGAGTAATGTCCTATAAACGGTGACTAAATTGATGGAAATCTAATCACTGAACAGCAACAAACAAACATATTTTTGTTTTTTTAGTTGCATTTCTGTGTCTTGTAAGGGTTGAATCAGAAGCAGTTGCTTAAACCACATGGGAGAAAATCAACCACCGTTCGAGCATGAAGGGAAAATTAGTTGTTTTGTTGTTACTTGGCTATACCAATATTGGTTTCTTTGGTTTTTGAGTGTTGACTTCATTCTCCTTTGGGTTTGTAAAGGATAAAGTGTGTGTGCAGGCGCACACGTGTGTGTGTTGTCGGAGTCTATGTGAGTGTGTGCGGGCATGTTTGCATGTGTGTGTGTGTGTGTAGACGTTGGGAGTCAATGACGGTATGTTTGCAAAGCATCAGGCATGTCTGTGCCCGTGTGCATGTCTGAGTGCACAGTATAGAGCAGGTGTGTGTGTGTGTGGATAATATTGAGCTGGTCCTCTGTGTGTGTGTGTGTATTGGTGCGGTGTCTGTGCCCCTCCAGGATCCAGGGGCGTGCTGGCTCGGGGGAAGATGCTGGAGGTCAAGTCCAGCACGGGGAAGCTGCTGTTCTCCGCTGACGAACAGGAAGTGGTGGTGGGGGCTGAGAGGCTGAGGGTGATGGGTGAGTTCCAGGAACCCTGCACTTAAAACACCGCTCCTGCACTCCAGAACACCGCCCCTGCACTCTAGAACACCGCCCCTGCACTCTAGAACACCACCTCTCCACCACTAGACTCATCTCGTATCTCTTTGCCCCACTATTCTCACTATGCCTGCAACCTCTCTCCTATAGTGGCCTTTCTCATGTCATCCTGTGTTGCCAAAACACACTTATCAAATCTACTCTGACCTGGCAAAACATCAATTACACATTCGACGTAGACAAAAAGCCAAATTACATCGGCAACACGTCTAATGAGATTGTACACTTTTGAAGCACGCTTGAGCAGAAATGAGATATTTAATATCAGACACATTTCTTCTCCTCCTTCGGTGGGATTCCTCAGGTCCTGCTCGGTTGGTGAATCATTCACACACGGGGGGGGGGGGAGAAACTCCACACATGAAAAGAAAACAGATTCGCTGTCAATTATGTTGTGTTCTGTTTTCAATGAAGCCACATTACCAGAAGAATGGAGAGAACAGATGCTCTTCTGTCTTTCTGTGTCAGCACACACACACATACAAACAAACCATGCACCCACACACCATGCACACACACACACACACACCATGCACACACACACCATGCACACACTCACACACCATGCACACACACACCATGCACACACACACACCATGCACCCACACACCATGCACACACACACCATGCACACACACACCATGCACACACACACACACACCATGCACACACACACACCATGCACCCACACACCATGCACACACACACACACACCATGCACACACACACACACACCATGCACACACACACCATGCACACACACACACCATGCACCCACACACACACACCATGCACCCACACACACACACCATGCACACACACAGCATGCTCTCACACACACCATGCACACACACGCCATGCACACACACGTGCACACACACACACACAAACAACCAAACATTTCAGAGTTAAAGGTTTGTGAGAGTGGACTGGAAGTGAGAGAGACAGAGAGAGAGAGGGGGCGAGAGGGGGTGAGAGCGATAGGGGAGCGAGAGAGACAGAGAGAGACTCAAATGAAAAATTCAAAACCAAAATTCTCTCCAACAAACGTCCAGCAGCAGCAGCTGTATGAGTCTGTGCTCTGCGATCTTCCTCTGTTTCCATCTCCTCTCTGTCAAACAGACAAGGAGGCGTCCAAACCTCCTATAAAGATGCCACATGCCATTACCAGATGAATCACTCCATCCCAGCCAATAAAATACATGATTATGCTGAGCATATAACTTTAATTGGCCCAACTGAGGTCATTGGAAATCCATGATACGGCCTTCATAGGCTTTGTTAGCGTTTTACAGCTAGCCACAGTGAAACACTGCTCAGCTAAACGCGGTCGGCCTGGGCAGAGGATGACACTGGTCGAAGGCACTGCAAAGTCCCCATCATCATCATCCACGCTTGCTAGCTTAGCAATACTTAGTTTTTACCATGCCGTATTATTTTAGAATGCGAACTTTGCGAAGCATTGCAACATTGCAATACTGCTTTGAGATGCTAATTAGGCTATCTGTCATGTAAAGTAGCTATGCAGCAATAACAACAGAAGGCGCTTTAGATTGTAAGCGAATCCACTTTGCGCAGGATGTGTCTTACATGTAAGAATAGGAGTTTTGATTACAAGATAATGTGTGATCAGAATGAAACGTTAACTCGAGATTTGCTTTCATGGCCAGTTGAAGATGATTGTTATGTTTGTGTGCACCTCATACTCAGACAAACAAGACTAAATCCGCGTTGCCAGGCAACACTTACTTGTTGTTGTTTACTGTTGCTTCACAACCAGCGAGCCTATTTAAACCTGCGAGATCTTTACCAAGCAAGCAAGCTAAACCTGTGAGATGTTACCAAGCTAAAATATATAACCCCTGTGACAGTTTATCAAGCCAACCGTTTAAACCTGTAAGATCTTACCAAGCTACACTATTTAAACCTTTTTAAGCTGCAATTTGTAACGTAAAATACATTTGAAAATGAGGAACAGCGCCCTATTCTGGTCTGAACTTCACTTTCAACAGAATTGGCTGGAACGAAGTGGGCTCCGCTCTTACTGAGCCGTCTGTGTTGCTAAACAACTCTCAAAGGGACTCATTAGCTTACACAACATGTTCGTATCGGACAAACCTATTTTTTTTAAATGGAAAACTATTAGTGCTGCCTTGTATCTGGAAGATGTTACCATCCTACACTCTATTAACGGTTAACATGTTACCAAGCTACTCTCTGTATATAAGATGTTTGTAAGGTGTTGATACATGATTTAAACCTTTTTTTACCGACAGTTGTTAAAACCTCTAAGATGTTGCAGGGCTGCCAACTTTTAAAAAAAAAACCTGGGAGTGAGATTTGGTGGTGCCAACCAAAATTTAGCTGCAAAGAGTTGGCAGCCCTGATGTTGTCATGTCTTAGCGTGGGAACACACAGGTTGACACAGTGAAGGTAAACAAGTCTTTAGTGTTTTCTGGCAGGAACAGCGAAGGCGGTTTTGTTGTCTGAACTACTTGTGTCGTCACTTCACAATATATCACTGTCTTTCCAAACAAACCTAGAGAGGCAACGTCACATTAACATCGCAGCTTTTGAGTTACTGGGCCAGCTCTCTAATGTAACTTGGTTCTGAGCTAATGTAGTTTAAAAGCATACTTGTCAAACGCTGTTAGCGTAAGTTAGCGAACTTGCTCCGAAGGGAAGTCTGATGTCTCGGAGACATCAAACGATGTCGTTTCGGTTCGCTACGTGATTTTTCTTTATGAGTAGAAGACTCGAATGAATGTGCTTCAAAATCACAGCGGCAAAGTTCTCTTGTCATACCTTGTGACAACATAGCCATGTACTTGTAATGCCGTTTCTTGTAAAACAATTACACTGGGACGATGGGGGGTGGGGCGAAGGAGGGGGCTTGATATCTGGACTGTCAATATCAGAATCTGTGTATCTGTACGGTACAGAATGCAGAACCACACAGCATTTTCATGATACACATGAATCACCTCAGGTTGAGGTCCTCGGCTAAATGGCGTTGTGTGTGGTCGTTAGCTTCACCTCCAGGAGCCTCGTTCGCTACAGGAGAGGCAAGCCTTCCTCCATTATGCTCCACAGCTAACCAAGCCATAATCAATTACACAGGAAATCTCGATGGGAGTACGGCATTCATTACAGTAGAATGAGAAGACTCGAAGCAGCTCTCCTCTGTGGTAATTACAACCTGCCTGGAACAGGGAATTCCAGAATTGTCAGTGGAGAATGCTCAATGGAGTTATGACTACCTCCCAGCTATACAGTGTAAGCACACACACACACACCAACACAAGCCCACCTTCCCTCATAACAGAGTAATACGTAAACACGCACTTGCATACATGTGCACGCGCACACACACACATCAATGTATCCCAGAGACACGTCAACCACAAATTAGCTTGAGCCCACAGCATAATGCTGTTACCTGCTGCTGGTGTATTTGTTATAATTATAATTAAAGCTCATTGATTAGCCTCAATTACATCCCATTGACTCACTGCAACGGAGGCTAATTTAAATTGAATCCCACACTTGATAATTCCAACGCCTCCCCCCTGCCTCACGCCCTCCCCCCTGCCTCACACCCTCCCAGGGTGTCAGGTGGCTGAGCGGTTAGGGAAGCGGGCTAGTAATCTGAAGGTTGCCAGTTCGATTCCCGGCTGTGCCAAATGACGTTGTGTCCTTGGGCAAGGCACTTCACCCTACTTGCCTCGGGGAGAATGTCCCTGTACTAACTGTAAGGCGCTCTGGATAAGAGCGTCTGCTAAATGTAAATGTAAAATGTAACTCCCTCCCCCACACCCTCCCTCACCCCCTCCTCACCTGCTCTCTTTCCAGGAGTTCCATCCCATAAATCCGCCGCCCGCCGACCAGTCACCGACGTTAGATTAGATTGTTACCGTGGTTTCGAACGGCGGTACAGTGTAGATCCCCACTGTAGACCTCTCTCTATCTCTATCTCTCTCTTCTTCCTCCCCACCCCCCCCCCGTCCCTGCCACTCACTTTCACCCATCGGGCGAAAATACGTAGTTCCGCCTTTCAAATGTGGTTACGCGTCGCCGCCACCACCGGCCGCATCACGGAGGCGTAATGTGTTTTCTCTCCGTTGTCGCGACGACGTGTAATTCAAGGTGTCGTAGGTGACGGCGCTTCCACTCCGTCACCCGCAGCGCTCCGTCTGAAACACCGTCAGCTGATACTCACGCTAGATAAGGGCTTAATGGGTCTGATAGCAGGGGCCTCAGATGCAGAGAGGAAGCCTATAGGATTCGAAGGTGACTTTCACGGCAGTCTGAGGTTGTTTGGGGTGTGTGTGTGGTCGTGTGTGTGTGTTCGGCGACCGGTGTGCGTGTGTGTGATTGATGGAGATGGGGATGTAAAGGAAAACCGTTAGATCATGGATGGTACTAGCATGCACACATGTTCTCCCACCTGTGTGGGTGTGTGTGTGTGTGTGGGTGTGTGTGGTAGTGTGTGTGTGTGGGTGTGTGTGTGTGTGTGTGTGTGTGTGTGGGTGTGTGTGTGTGTGTGCATGACAGAGAGGAAGCCTTGAAGGCAGACTGTGACGCACGCCGTGCATCTAGGAAACGTAGATGTGGATCTGAATTCCAGATGCAAGGCTGGACGCAATAAAGCCTAGTTAACAAGCTGCCAGCTGTTTATGCACATCATCATCACACGCCAGATATGGATCTTTCATAAAACCCGTTTTCATTTTACCGGACTGCCTTCTCCACCTTATGCAACCGATGTCCATTACTGTTGCTTTACCCTCTCAACTTCAAAAGAACCTCGACAAAGTTACAACTCTGTGTGGTTATAATTCTGAAGGACAAGGAGATGTTGTTTATATCAGAGAGGTTGCCGCCGAACAACATGGAATCCAGACAGTTGTATTTCCAACACGCTTCCAACCCCCCTGTAGATGTTTAAGATTCCTCTGAAGGGCTAGCCAAGAACACACCCACACCACACACATACTCAAACACTCCTAACCCTCTGTAGAAAAAGATCCACGCGTACACAAATGCACATGCATGCATGCATACATACACACATGCATACGAATGGTTCTTGCCCTCTGTAAACACGCACACACACACACACACCCTGTCTTCGGTAGATGTGCTCAGTAGTTTCACCGAAGAATGCTGAGGTAACAACCAGGGTGCGAATTACAGGGGGGGGGGGGGGTTGGGGGTCTGACCCCCTAATTAAGACTTGGACCCCCCTAAAAGAGGTCAAAACAAACAGGTCGGGGCGGTTGATACACGCCCTGCAGAAGAAGTTGGCCCTCCCCCGATTGTCATTGTATAATTCACACTCTGGTGACAACATCCTTCTGAGTCCAGTGTTTTTATCACCCTCCCTCTATCCCCTCTCTTCTCTTTCAGCTTGTTTACAACTTGCTCATTTATAACCACAGACCGTATATCTTTGAATCATTAAGTGTTTTTGTGTATCTTTGTAAAGAGGCTGCTTTCTGCTTCAAGCCAGATGTAGTATTATTATTATTATGGTGTGGAGGCTGTTGTAAGAAGGCACCATCTCCCCCTGCTCCGTCAGAGGCGGCACGGCGCCGGATGTTCACAACGTGTCCAGCATCGATTTGGTGCCGCCTTGTACGTGTCATGCTTTACAAGCTGTGTTTACATCCCATAACCCCCCCCCCCACACACACACACACACACACACACCAACTCCCCCCACCTTTACAGAACACGGCACTAAGCAGCACCAGTGGATCCATGATCCTGATACGACCCCATCAGTCTCCCCTCCAGCCCTCCCTGTGATCCAGTCTAACGAGGAACCACATTGTGAATGCATGTCATTACAGCAGTGCCCTCCCCCCTCCCCTGCCTTCCCCCAGAAGAGCTCTCCAGGCGAGCGTTCCTGACCCACGCTGAAGAGCTCTTCTCCTCTCTTCTTTTCTTCTCCTGTTCCGGGGACGACGACCACTCACTCCCATAAAAGGCCCTCTGGGTCCTTGAATACCAACTGATGTCATTTCGACATCTAACGGTACAGTCAACTGGCAGGCAGGCAGGCAGGCAGGCAACCCCCCTTTCGCCACCTGGAGTTTTGTTCCGGACGTTCTGTGGATGTACGTTTGTCCCTAATTACGGTTGCCACGGTGCCCACCCTGTCATTAACGGAAGAGAACTGACGGTGTGTTGCTAGGGACTGAGGCCATTAACTCTCATGGAGAGGGGAAGAGAGAGAGAAGGAGAGGCGGAGGGAGGCAGGGAGGGAAGGAGGGAGCAGGGGAGCCATCTACTGAACTGTAGCGCCGACATAAACCTGCGTATTTAAACAGCTAGCTCGCGACTTGTAGATTTATTCACAGACGCTAAAACTGTGAAGATTAGATGCGACCAAATAAAAGCCAGTGTCAACCTCGACCCGCAGTTTCTAAAAAAAAAAACAGCCCAGGAAGGTAGCAAAAATATGACCGTACAGTCCTCTCCAGCATCTTAACCAGAGCATCGGACCCCGCGGGGGGGATAATGAACATACGGCCTCTTCGTCTGCTGCGCTCTAACCACCGAGCTGACCCAGGGCTCTTCTCTGCGTTTGTACTGTAGAGCGTCAGATCCCAGAAGAACGTCTGGTTCTGGATTCATGTAGAGCATCTGTGGGAACGTGTCCTGTCTGGCTGAAACACGGGCCTGATGGATGAACATGCCTGGCATCCATGCTGCAGTCGCCCACAGTCATTTGAATAAAACTCCATCACGTCAAGTCGCACACACACACACGCTCACACAGACACATCGTCACACACAGAGACGATTACACAAACTCAAACACACACTAACTCGTATGCTCACATACAAACAAATACACACCTCCCTCCCTGTTTATGTAAACACTGTGTTCCAGACAGCCCCCCCCCCCCCCCCCCCTCCCGCTTCCAGAACTGACTGATCCTCATCTCCCCGAGGCTTCTGGGTAATATCTGTACGCTAGGCCAATATCTCCTGATCTACGGCGCCGATAAACAAAATACCTCTCGTCTTTCACCGGCCTGCGGACTGTCCTATTTACACACAAACACACACACACAAGCTTACATACACACACATATCTACACACACACATTTACAAATATATATACAGACGCAAGCCAACATGCACACGTGCATACGGTACATGCACACACACGTGCACACACACGTGCACACACACACACAGTTCATACGCACACTCGCAGACAGACAGACACAGTGCGGTTGTCCTAGCGACGTACCCCTCTCCCCACGCACGCTTCACAACACCCTGATTGATCACCTGTGGACCGAGGGTCAAAGGTCAGCCCCTCACC